>NW_022755542.1:1301618-1323184 GCF_011630105.1 Anneissia japonica | reverse complement strand
AGATGTGTATATATACATAGTTTTGGCCTTCCTGTTTACTTGTTTAGGCTGTTTATTCTAATCCCATCTAGCCTAGCCTATTGTTTCTAATCATGCTTACATGAAATTCTCACTTTATACTATCTGGCTTTTTCAACCCTCACTCACTCGCCACTGAGGAAGGACTAGTGTTGTCCGAAAGCTCTGGTTCTATTTCTGGCTGTTTACTTACGTTTACTTTTTAGTTGTTGCTTATCATTTTTGTATATCTACTGAGATCCAGCCATTGTTTCCCACAGCATTGTTGTTTTCCAGTATTAAATTAATATTGACATTTATTTTGTTAGGTTTCTTTTTCTTTTAGCATAAACAGCCTGCTGTATTTTTAATTGAAATATTTTTCCGCGGAAATGTACTAAGCCCCGCTCCATAGATGTTCCTCTAAGGTCCCACAAATCGATAACGTAAACATACACGTCAGTGGTGCGTTTGTGGGCAACACGTGTCAGTGGGACTAGCGCGTAATCCTGGCCCAGTTGTGATTGGTTGAAACGCCGTAAAAGTACACTATGCTGTAACATTTGGCAATCCTTGGAAGGCAATGTTTTGTTTTTATGTTTTACCTGAAATTAAATTTGAATTGAAATGAACTGACGCATAATTATTAAAAATTGATAACTTCAAATAAGATACCGATATTCAACCTTTTAATTAATTTTTTGGGGGTTTCAGATTAGTTTAAATAAACAGATAGACCTAGGCCTATAGCCTAATTTGTAGCAACGCCCAATGGTAGGCCTACCTTTTTTTTTCTTAGAAACTGTGTAGACACATCTATCCACCTGTGCATGTCGGCCTGCATCATGTTGCTTAATTTGTTATTTTATATTAACATATTCATGGTAAACAATACGTCATTTAAGTGTTATTCTTAATAGGATGAAATTTGTAAAATTTAATCAATTTGATTTTATTCCTCCTCAATGGTCTTGGAGATTTATTACAACTCGCATGTAGCAATTAAAATTCAATCACACAAACCGCCTCTCCCCCGTCCGTCGCTCAACCAACTCCTATACAGTGGTCAGCTCCAAATTATTGTAATGTAACCACAAAACCACATTCAGTCGATATCACATCACACTGCATGATTAATGTTTGATGTATCAGATGTGTTGCTTGCTTGAGATTTCACTAGGCCTATGCATTATTTGATACGGAATTTTACATGCAAGAAAGTACCAGCCAGCCTATTATCAGTTTCGATATTTTCGGAGCTCACGTAAAAAATTTAACCAAAAGAACAGACCGTAATGCCTCGTAGTAGGCCCAATGTACAAATGCAGAGGAGTCCATTACAAATTTGTTAAACCATATATATTATAGCCTAGGGTGACCCTTTGAACGTATCCTAGAAGGTCGGCTGATATTCAGTGGCCCTCTCAAATATTAGGCTTATGTAATAACATGATACTTTTATCAAAGTAATCTCTTTATGAGAATAAAGGCCAACTCAGACAGCGTCGGCCGAAGCAGCCCGACCCGATTTATCGTCGGGGACAGTCTTAAGCCGTCGTGAGAAAAATTAAACACGTTTAATATTCTACTACGCGACTGCCCCCGACGCACACCATCGCGTCTGCGTTCAACTCACACAGACCCGACGCGACAACAAATCGCGTCGGGCTGCGTCGGCCGACGCTGTCTGAGTTGGAGTGGAGTTGTTTTGGTCGTGAGGAAAAGTCCTGCTGTCACAGGAATTGAACCCAGCACTATGGGATTAGAAGGCAAGCACCTTAACCACTAAAGCTATTCAACTCCACTCCATAGGAGTTTTAGCTTTGGTGAAGAGGCCGTGCAAGCTTTAATAACTTACAGATCATAAACTTTCTGACTGCTTACGGTTTCGCCTATTTATTTTCTCTCATAGAAAGCCAATTGTAGCTTTACTCATGTATGCCGATTATTCGTAATTCAGTATTCGCCAGCTCACGGAGCAATTTTCGCCATAGCTAGCTAAAAGTACTACCGTAGGCCTAGTATTTCAGCTACAGTAACCTACAATGTTTTTTTTTAAATATTATTATTATTACTAAGTAGAACTCTAATAATACTCTATTAGTATTTTTTGCTTTAACAATATTTTCTTGAATTTTCGAGTTTCTAGTGCATTCATTTATGGATTTGCCCAGGTAATTCCTATATTTGAGGTCTAACTAGTAAGCATAATACCTCAATTGGTTAATACTGATTATACCACCTCAGCTTCAGCATGGTTGGGGCCAAAAAAAAAAAAGAAAATTTAGGATTACAGCACCTCTAGACGGCCGAAAATGGCCGCACTTTTTTTCTTAATTTTTTTCCATTTAAAACTGGGTGGGTGGTGTCGGACCCGGGCTGACTGGCCTTCCTATTGAATTCGCCACGGTTAGCATCACGATCATCTGTCATCATCATATTCATCCTCATCATCACATGAGGGAGCAGCTTAGCTCAGTAGACCGACTAATCTTGTGGTAGCCATATTGTATGTGCGCTGAACCGTGGAGATATATCTCTAGATCCCCGGTTCAATTCTCATCGCTGCGCTCCTTGTGTTTCAGCCAGAGGGCTGAAATACAAGTTATAATAGCGCACCGTCTTTTGGATGAGACGTTTAAGCCGTTGGTCCCGTGTGCATTTATGGCCCATGTGCACGTTAAAGAACGCAGTACACTCTTCGGAAAAGAGTAGGGGATTGTCTCCCGGTGTACTGCCCAATCACCACCAGAAGGACCCCATTGGAAATAAGTCGTCTTCTAGACTTTCGTGGGCTAAACTTGGTGAATAAATCTAATCAAATCCAATCCATTCATCATCATCATATCATTATCATCATTAATCCATGTAGGTATCCATATTATTTATTATTTTTATTATTATTGTTATTATTATTATTAATATTATTATATTTAAGTTTATTAGTTATTATTTTATTATTATTAATTGTTATAATTATATCGACTTACAGGTATACTGTATTTTATCTTTATGTTTTGTTTATTGGAACTAACTAAATTCAAATCAAAATCTAATCATTTTATACAATACTACCTCAGTACTTGTATTTCATTTTTCGATGTCAAATTCCACGCATGAATAGTTTCAATTCATTACCGTAATTCATTACTTGAATCTCATTATCCGGGTTAGTTGACCACTTCCTTATCAACGATCGCATGCATGATCTAAATGCCCGTGGTAAGAAAATATGGTTTTGATATCGGCTTAGACAGCAGTAAGATATAGTATTAATGATTAGTGCCTCTCAGAAGCATCTTACTCTCATTCGACACGATACAGACTCTTTTATGTTAATATATCAACCACCCGAGTCATAATAGCTACACACGGGCTTACGCGCAGGATTATCGGGGATTTGGACATCTTGGATGGCTGGATATAACGAGATCAATCTTTGCGGGGGGCATTATTTAAAGGTTCACATTATAAACACCTCGTGATCGCAAGATGTGACCCGCGAAGGGGCTTTAAATTCATCCAGTATAATAATTGTATTGTACATATTGTCGAAAATGATTTACAGCATCAATTCAAGTGAAAATAACAGTGCAGTACACAAGTTGACAATGTTGTGATTACAGTAGTCACCTCTGAGCGCGAGTAATTAAAAGACACGTGGAAACTTGTGTACCGGTCGTTTAGTTGACAGAACTGAAAGTAAAATTTCTGAAACATTTCTTAGCATCCTTGTAATCATGTTATGTAGCATTAGTAATATGGGCTTGAGACTTTCTTGATTAAATTGTTAGAGACCCGGTAGGTCTGCATGAACTAGCGATGTTACGGTGTCACTGATCGACTATCACTATACTGTAACGGGAAGGGACGAGCGTGTCTACAGATATCTGTAAGGAGACCGTGTGAAACAAATAATAAACAAGACAGTATACCATCGATCACGGTTTCCAACTTTTATTGTTCCTCTACAGTATAATCACAATAGGGCCTAATCAAAAACAAGGGAACAGAAGTTGCAAAAGGGTTTCCTGAGTATAAGGTAGCTGTATCTGAATTGCTCCTTTCTGTATGGGAAGATGGTATTTTGGAATCTGCCTGGGTCGCAATTGGAATGTATTAAATAGAAGTGAGTCCCAAGCCAAAATATAACTATATCCAATAGGATTAGAAATAAGGACATTAGTGTCCGGTAACGGTAACAGTGGTCATTTTACCCACTGCCCTGGATGATGGGTGTGTTTTGCTTTAATTGCTGGACTATTTGTAATTTATGGTCTTGGGCACCCTCCTGTTGCCTGTCCATTACAATACGATAAATATATTAGAACCAAGATACTGATACTAATTGATATTAGACTGGGATAATCCATGTTGTTGGGCCTGATACCAAGTTTATAACCGATAGCCCAGACGACCAACGCACGGGACAAAATTTAAAAAAATTGGGCATATGGGCCTATTTTTTTTTAAATGTCTCATAACGGCTTTTAGTCCGGCATGCCTTAAGCCGGACACTCACTGCGCCCGACGGTCGTCGGCTGACGCAATTTCATTAAGAACGCAATGCCACGACGCGCGCGCAACTGATCGTTTATTTAATGCCGACGATCCCTTCCACACTGCATACAATCGGTAGAAGGCGTCGCGTCGTCTAAAGCCTGGCTTCTATAAAAATCACTACACGTTATCGCCGACTCTTTTCGCGACGCTGATTAGTCGGTTGAATCAGGGAGCGTTTCCGATTGCGGCGGGGACAGCGACGCAGTACAAGTATTGCAGTGAAAACGCTGTAGCGATTGTATGTAAACCGAGCTTAACGCTCGCAGGAAGTTTGATTCGATGGCGGGCGGTTGCATGACGCAGTGAGTAGGCCTACCCGACTTATGGGCTATATAATTTCTTATGATTGCATGATACTCTCTAATATTAAACATGGTTGAAGATCTGCTAGGTGCTCTGTAGATGTTGACAAAAATACCAATATTTTGGCGACCATCTTGAAATCAAATGGGCCAATGGTAGCAATCTGAAAATGTCTGATAATGGCATGCTCTGATATTGAAAACATTAACAGTGCTAGGTGCTGTAGCAGTGTAGATAATTATATTAACAGAAATCAAATTCGGCGTCCATTTTGGATTTTTCTATTTTGTCTATTATTTGAATGATCCTTTGGTGTCATATGGCTACCACTGAGGGAAGTTTCATTCCTGCAAAAGTTTGACATTCCCCTTAGCGGTCCACCATGCATATCAGTAGTCAAATTGACAATTGCTTTAAGCTTATTGTCCACATAATTAAAAATAAATTGTATATGCCCATATTTTGGTGCAATAATGACATCATGCCCATATGGACACATCACACAAATTTGACTTCATATTCATTTTTGTCAAATGTGAAATAGTGCTGACTGATTGGACAGATTAGCCTTTCTCGGTGAGCTAATCTAACACGTGTTACACGATTAAATAATTAAGCTGTACACATGACTGGATCAAACTATCAACGTCATAGTTTGATTGATGCTTAACTTCATTAGAGTTGTCAGTGCGCATGTAACCATTGAACTCGTCTATCAATCAGTTGGGTATCTGAGGGATTAAGGCGTGAAGTGTTTGCGCCCTCTCCCATCCGTAGGCGCTCTTGATTCCACTTTAATCAAAGTAAAGTATTTAAATCACCTCATTTACAGCTAGCTCCCATTCACTTTAGTATCTAGCTGCAAAACCTTTCCCCTTATGATAATACCCTTAGAAACACTATACGCATACTACAGTAATACAATTCAGAATATTTTAATTCAATTTGTAGGCTTACGGCGCGTACCGTTTGTATATTATCTTGGTCAAAGTGAAGACATTTTTCATGATTATTCATAGCAGACATTGCGAATGTTCTGTTATATATCACATGTTCAATTTTTCAATTCAATTCAACATTTTCTAAAACAGTGCGTGTTTGAAGAAATAACCGGGAACGGCTAGTATTAAGATACATTGATTAATATTTCAAAACTGAGGGGGAAAGGGGTGTTATGCCTTTAAAAGAACAATATTTCAATAATATTTTTTTAGGGATTTCAGGGTTTCACCATTATAGAAATTTCATCATGTTTAAAATGACGTTATAAAGTAATGTGTCATACCTGCGAGTATTTATTATTTAAACAAGAAAGTATTTCCATTTATTAATTTGATATACTGTGATTATGGTGAAATCATGAAACTCCCGAAAGCTAAACAAGATTGTTAAATATTAATGATTTTGGGTTTTGTTAGTTCGATTACTATGCACATTAAAATGTACGCACGTTGTCAAACGCAGTCGTCACGACAGGGAAAAGTTATCATCGATAATAATATTTCATTCCGTTTCACACTGTTTCATCACTAAGCGTAATCCATGGCTCCGCCTACTCTCTCCCTATTGGTCAGAAACAAGGACTCTGATGTAGCGATTTGCATTTTGATCAACACCGCGTGAGTAATGGTGACGTCAGCGTTGACAACCCTTTATATAAATCGTAATAAGGTACTTTCCAGTTAAGCCTCAAACCAAGGAGACTCAAATAGTAAACGAACTACCACCGAACCATCAGCAGCAGGGAAATCACGGTGACATCATTATCTATTATCTAAGTATTTTATTTGTTGGTTGGCAGTTTATAAATCGGTACACGGAAAATTTCAACATTCGAACGTTTACCACACACGAATTCAGTTATATAGAAGCAAAACAGCAAATTGAAAATGGAAGCCTTTAATCAAGACTCAGCTAGCTACATAAACAGAAGGATGGCCAGACGCAATGCACTGCCAAATGTTATGGAAGGCATTGAGCCTAACCAGTTGCGGAATCTCAGGGTGCCTCTTCTTGGTCTGCTAAATAACGACCATGCGTACATCAGTGATGACGAAGGCTGTGAAATTGCACATGCAAAAAGCCCAAACAGCTCATCCGAAGGTGGTTTTATGTCCATTTTTTCGTACGACCTAGGCAACAATAAGTATCATACAAATGTGGAACAGCAGCTGAGTGCCGACAAGGACTTGTTAAACAGCCCGTGTTTCCGTCGTCGTCGAAATGCCCTACCGGATGCATTAGCCATACTTGACGACAAAAGCCGCCAGAAAATATGTACACTCCGTTCGAAGCACCGGGGGATACTCGGATCGAGGCCGTGGTAGTAACAGCAACGGATCCAAAGACTGATCATTTTTGCAGAACTTTTTTTGTCATATCCGTTCATCGAAACCATTATACATTGTTATCATAACTATAAGGCCGTGACGGTTGGTGACTCGCCATGAAAGTGATTTGATGGGTTAAGACTTAAATTGAATATCGTTATTAATCATATTCTGGTGTTGATATAGGCCTACGTTGTTCTTGGTGCATGAACTTTTGATTACTGAGCCAGGAAGTCGTTTACAAGAACAGTTTCACTTTAGTGCTGAACACGAGTATTGTACTTTACACACATCACATAATAATGCGACATCATGATGACTTAGTTAAGTTACCATAGCAACACAAACTCGGAATAAAACATCGGGAAATGGATAAACTGGCATGATAAATGTCAAGCTACGTTACAGTAAGCCACAAGTCGCACGTTGATATACGATTCGTTCGGTTATACTGATTCAATTCGCTAGTCGATCGCATTA
The DNA here is from genome assembly GCF_011630105.1 of Anneissia japonica. NCBI lineage: Eukaryota > Metazoa > Echinodermata > Crinoidea > Comatulida > Comatulidae > Anneissia > Anneissia japonica. Next base: position 1,315,511 of record NW_022755542.1, on the reverse strand, counting down.
CCGTTACTCACCTGCGTGTTTGTTCGTGTAGGCCTGTGAGCACACCAATATAAATTATGTACGCCTAATTATTCATTGGTGGATTCTCTTATGAACTCCTCTAGATACACTTTGATTATATGCAATGTACTATGACTTCAAAATCATATCACTTTACTGTAAAGTGCTTCTTAAAATGATCTGTTAATACTGTAACAATGATATTTATAATATATAGGCCTATATATGTATATATATATAAATTATAATTTAAACATAATAATAATTATTATTATTATTGTTGATATTATTATTGTTATTTTGTTAATGTTTATGATTCATATGTGCAGCTGGCATACGCATTCATTGCACTGTAGTTAGTCATAATAAATATCTTTAAAACGCCAATATCGACCTTAAGTTCAACATACATAGGGACGATATTCAATATGACATTTGAATAAAATATAATAATGTTGTCAGATGCCTATGTGGGGTGTGTTTATGGTTGTTTTTCCGGAGGGGAGGCGTTTGTGTCGTACAGGAGGTCAGTGTTGGTTCGAGTCGGTAATGATGAACTTGCTCATGGAAGGTGTCCAACATCCAACAGTTTAGAGTTTTTCCACTGATCCAATTATGTGATGTGAATTACAGTAGTAGGCCGACTGCGTTTGGTATTACCATGATGTATATGACGAAACTCCTAATCATAATATTTACAGATTACATCATGCTTATATTTACAAATTTACCATCAAATTCAATCAATAGGCCTATTCCATGTCAATAGTCAATGCTATTAATTAGGTGATCATTGATTATACCAAGGTTATGTCAGCGTAGCCATTGACCATTGGGAGAAAAAAAAGGAGCAAAAAAGAGTTTCATCGTAGTAACAACTCTAGCGGAAAAATAGCTTTATGGTAGTATTTAATAGTATGCAAAACAAACAATAAAATATTTATGACCAAGTGATTTTCTTTGTGGCCTAGCCCCTTAATTTATGTCCTATAATCATTAATGCAAACAGCACGTGTTTTATAAGATCTATTTTGCCGTAGATTTTCTAAAGTGCATTTATATAATTCCTAAAGTTTCTATATTGTAGTACACTGGGCTGTAAATATGGCAAGAAAACATTTGATTCTTTAAGGGTGTGTTATAACATGGTTATGGTTATAATAACTCCTTACGTATGTTATCGTATTGAACATGAGTAAATTTTGTACTGCGTCCGATATATTAATGCTTGTCTTCCTAGTTTGAGAAATTGTGCGTAAATCTGTTTAAAGTTGTAACTTGCATTTGTTTGATTAGTTGATTTTGAATTCTTTAAAACGAACGTCAGCTGGTTTGACTAGAGTTGTATTTTTTTACGTTTAAATTTTTTTTAAAAAATAGACCTAATTTATTACTGTATTTAATGAATTCATTACCATTATTATTAACTAAATGTGTTACCCAGAAGTATTAATAATGTTCTCGTCATTTTGCGTTTTGCAGTTCAATATTGTACTTTTATCGTTTGCTTGTTTATATTTATGTACATTTCTCCTTTTTGGAGGTTCTTTGAAATAAAATTTAGATAATTTGAAATTTTGAAGTTTGAAATTAAATTTGCGAAATAAATTTTGACTTTAAATGAATTTTTGTCAATATTTTGCAGTTTCCGCAGTTCAATGAAGTCATCCTTTATCCCTAATTTCCATTTAATGAGCTCATTGCTGCGAAGCAGCCAATTCATATTCTTGACAGCAATTTGACCTCTAAAAGGTCATTGTTTGTCAAAAAACAAGGGCCTAAAACGACTGAAAAGCGGAGTTTCCTTCTTTCGTTCTGCCGGGTAAAATCAATTACTTTAGGCGACGTTTTTAGACTAACCAACACGTACCAACGTCCGCATGTCGCGCTAGCCTTATCCTACTCTGGCCTAGACTAGCTAGGATGGTATAGGTCTAGCCTTGAAGGGACGAAGGTCCCAATGAAAAACAACGTCGCTCCTTGATAGCTAACATTGTCTATTTAACATCACAGTAATTCATTATTAGACCTATAGTTGTTTTTTGAATTGTACTCCACAAATCTCAGCCGATACCTCGCACAACTCGAGTTACGTCTCGTATCTATTGTCGTGACGTCATGGATTGCTGGCTCACACTTGCGATGTCTCGCACTTGTGATCAAATAACACGCTGGCTCGCACTTTGGCAACACTCTTTGGCAGTCAACTCGCCCCTAGAAGCCCGCCCTTGGAAACTTGCCCCATAAAAAATGTATACTTCCTAGATCATGCAGTCTTCAAAATAAAAATTGTAACCTTTGGTAATCAACTACATTTTCCACATACATAGAAATTTTTGAAAATTTATTAAAAAAAAGCTAAACCATAATTCACTACTATAGACACTTTTTGACAAAAAAGAAAAATTACGACTTTGTTACCCAATGAGAAGTGTTCTAATATAGACAATGGGTCGTGTCTCATATTATTTGTTATATTTTTATTATTCATTATTTTCACTTGACTTTTGTTCGAAGAACATTTATATGCAGTTGTACTTCGCAGCACTTCACTTGCAATTTGCAATTTCTAGTAATTGACTAGTAGGGAGTAGTGCTACTCACATTTTGATTGAGCCATCTATAGGCCTATTTGAGAGTGTGTGCATGTGGTTGTGTTTCCGTTAGGATGGGGGTGGTATCCATTCGACATCCCGTCGATAATATGAGTTTTTACTAAAGAGTATGCCGTGTATATAAAGCCATATTTAAAGATATGATATTACCATAATCCTGCATACTGCTCTTCAATCATCAACCCACATGTAATGTATGTGTGGATGTTCTTATGACGTCATGCTGTTACAAAATCATAATTTATTTGGATACTACGAAACAGTGGCACAATTTACATGACAAAGGTGCGTCCAAAATTATGTTTACACCAGATATACAATACTAAGTAAAAATTATGTAAAGATAACAAGTATAAAGATTAATTGGGATGTACTGTACACTGAGTTCAGGAAAAGATGCCTCATTGAAAGCGGATGTTGAGCCAAAAGGACCAGCCAATTATGCCACCCTAACATTCTTACAACTTTAAAAATGAAATTCAATCAGTTTTGGAAACTAAACGAGGGCCTAAGCCTGTATACCATGTATAGTAGGGAAAACATGAGTCCTGGGTGTAATTTTGCCCTTAGCCTAAGGTAGGCCTAAATTATTTTACCATGAAGGTATAAATTTGTTTTGCCACTCATTTTTTTAAAATTATTAATAATGCTACTGAAAATGGAAAGGAAAAGTGGGCCTGCATAAAGACCAGAATGGATTTTGGATTTTTTTAAACCCTATTTTGCTTGATCCGTTTCTGCTACGCAAAGAACAGTTTCTATTTAGGAAATTATTACTGATAGGTCTTCAATTGACGAATCGGTTTCCCTTATAAGGTTAAGCAGGGAGCAGTCATATACTAATATAACCATGAAGGAAAGAAAGAAACCGTTTCTTCCTCCATGAATTATATATTATAATTTATAACTTGTATGACTGTGCCCTGCTACCCTGGTTTAAGCATGGATATAAAATACCTCAACTCAGTGGTTTACTAAACAAAGCACCTTGCGAGTGGCCCCATGATTATCGTTCAATTGAAACAACACCAACAATAACGATTATTCGGTATGAACAGTCGATTGTCAGCTTGTACGACTCTCCTTCTTTCATAGCGTGATTACAACGTGACCGTGAAGTTTCATGCATTTCAATGGAAAGTGCAATCCGCTTTAGTTTCCCCATCAAGAAGGGAATGGTTTGTGCTTTGATGAGCATTGTAATTAGTGGTATTATGAGCAGAGTTCGTCAGCCTCCTGATGATCCGATTCAGCCTGATCATTGATCGGTCCAGTTGCAAAAAAAAAAATCAAAAAAAAAATCATGTTTTTAATACCGTAATTCATTTGACGATACACGCAGCAAAGAAACCTACATTTTATTCTACGTTTCGCTTTTATTTAAGCATAATACGGCCCACTGCCCGCATGCACTCCAAAAATATTTCAAAATCATTGCATTTATTTCAGCGCCTTATGTTTTTTGCCGGAAAGGCGCCCCAGGCAGACCGGAATAAAAAATAATAAAAAGAACATTTTTCAAATTCAAAGGAGGCCTATACAACGAATTAAAGTTGATTATTACGTATTTCGATCATTCAAGTTTATGTTGTCTTTTGCCGATATTAAAATAGAGAAATGTTTTAAGCATATAACTTAAACAACTCTATAAGTACGGTATACATATATAGCTCAGTTTAAAGTATTTTTAAAAGTCTAATACTTAAATTAAAACCTCAAAAATGGCCTTCAATGAATACATTTATTTTTAATTTTTGTTTAAATGTTTTTTTGTTTTTTTTTTTTACCCACGATGCTAAATTTGAATTAGGTGTTTGAGTTGATAAAATATCCGTTTTTATTACGTTAACTGTTTTCGTGCTGTTTTGGTTTAATGGCGTTTCGACCCCCTTACACCAAATTGTATTTGACTACACTGGTATCGTAATCGATAAAAGGCCTAACTTGATTTCCAAACTCTGTGGTGAAATATTCAGCATAAGGCTACTCCACCACATCTGCTGCTCATTATCTGTGGTCTTTGAATAACAAAATATTAGAAATTTGTAAATTTCCTGCATAATCCAAGTTCATTGTTGCTTAGATTAGTAAAGTACTGTCCTCGACAATAGCCTGTTAATTCAAGATGTACGGCACACTATTGTATATGGAGGAAATATATTATCTTCATTATATCTCCTCCGTGGTCTGCCTAAGGATCCACAATATACCGGTATTGACTGTTTAAATCAGTTTAAGTTTGTATTCTTAGTAATTTTACAGTACTTCCTTGTAGGCCTATTCCAGTTTTACAAATTATATTATTTTTTTTCTTGTTCTATATGTATTTTATTGTGTATATTTCTTTAAGTATGTACCATGCATTTTGTGTGAGTATGTGCCATGGCGCCACGGTATCAAAAATGGATGGAAATCGATTGATAGTACGAATATTATTTGCTATCGATTCTATAAATCCTACGACACGTTTTCTGGTTCCATTCTCAAAAAAAATTTCAAAAACGCATTTCAAAATCATGATTGTCTTAATGTTAGTGATTTTGATGTTTCAATTAATAAAGAGTCTTCGTTGAAGATTATCCTCAATTGAATGTTGCTATGTCTTGTATTGGTGGGTGGCAACCTTCTCGGGTGATTGGGAGACTCATTGTGGTCCACCAGCAGACAGTCAGCTGTTTTCCGTTTTCAAATTCAGGGTAGCGCTGTCCCCTTTTCTTTTCAGCTGGTGGGTCATGGTAATCAGTCTGTTCTTGTTCCTGAGACCCCCGCCCACCCATATGATTCTCTCATGGAATGTATTATTTTTTATTATCTATTTATTCATACTTTTTATATTTCTGAATTGTATTTTACTACTTTTTTTGCCTATCGGACCAGGGGCGGATACAGAGATGTCCGAAAAGGGGAGGGGTGAAAGTGGGGCCGATCGAGATAACACTACCCTAGGGGGTCCGAGAGCATTACAGAGAGAGCAAAATTATGCTGGAGATGTGTATAAGAGACAGATATATACATATATACAGGCTTTCGAAATCGATCAGATATGCATAACTTCAGTAATGCTAGAGCTTTAAGTAGCTTCGGGGTAAATTGCTCCTGGTCTCTAGGGGTCTTTTAGTAATATTTAACAACAAATTATGACAAGAAATTAAAATAATCAACCAACACGAAACATAAATACTTGTTTTGTTCTTCAACAAAAGGAAATGTTAATGCGTAAAAGTGGCCTAGTTTACTACTACTGCGCGGCATTCTGGTTTTAAATTCAAGTTGGGGTTGAGATTACTTTGCTTTAAACGATAACGACAGACTAATTAGTTGTGTTATATCACTGTTTCCCATCATTATAGCGATCTTCAATGAATATTCGATTATTAGTTTGCTTGATGAATATAACCGCTCCAGTCAGTCTTGAATAAGAAAGGTAGTCACTTACTCTGAATTATCAATATGAGTGAGGTTAGCACTCAGCACTAACCATAATTTAATTCTTTCTCTCATTTCGTTTCACGGATTGAACTTCTTGAGACTTTTGTCTTGTAGATTTTACGTCATTAATCTTTTGTTGTGCCATGAGGAAAAATAAGTTTCTATGATCTTTTTGTATTTTTGACAAATAAAGAATTGTCAATCTTGTATGATTATGTAGACTATTTCTCGAACGATAAGGCCTCTACAAGGGGGTTCATTCCAGGTAAACTGGAATGGAACGAACATTTTTTACGTACATATTAGGGTTCATTCAGACGAATAGCACTCACGATAAAACGCAAACCTACACGGGATTGTTTATCGGATTGAAGACAAATATTGTAGGCCTATAGTAAACTGGTGCAGTTCCATTAAATAATGACCAAGCAGTTAGGCACGAGGAGCGCCCCAACTTAAGGTCATAATAACAGCACTGTTTCTTCGAGTGGCATGCTCGGATAATGACTAAATAGGCCTATATACGGTAGGCTCAGTATGCACAATTTGGCTCATGGCACTTTAAAGAACCTACAAGTACAACTTTTGAGACGGGTATATGGTGAGCATATAGTTTTGTATCAAGAGAAGCTTCCCTGGTGTTATACCGTTTCTGTTATTGTGTTGCCAAATAATAAAACAATATCGTCTCGTCTCCTCCACTACACATTCTTCTTGTTTTGTTGATGGTAGACTAATATAAGCGGATTGTCATTAAAAACGATCCGTGCAACAACTGCCAGCGGATGAATGTTAAGGTTACTTGGAGTAATAAATGATAACACATATAGTTAAGTGCCATTTTCTTCTCAGAATTTAAACACTATTCGGAATGTTAATCCAAGGCAACGGGATATTACCCTACTAACAAAGCCTACTGACTAATCAATTCAATTCAATAGATGCAACGGTCCACGGCAATAGATGCTTAGCAGACCAGAGAGATGAAATGTCGTGGATATTGTATATGTAACAAAATGTCTGATCTGTATTGATCACTGATAAAGTCTATAGTCTAATGTTGACCAAAAGTTTTTGAAAAAAAAGCCTATTCCACTAATATGTAATAAATTAAATGTATATTCTGATAGGGCTTATACTATAGCTGCATGTTATTTTATGTTATTAATTTATGTCAACATATTATTTAATATGCCTATGATTTGTATTGTAGCACCAACCACAGTGTATCTACATCGGCAGTAAGTATTGGAGAAATATGTTCTTAGAAATACACTGCCTGCCAAAAAATTGGGGGAACCTTAAAAATTAAATTAAAACTGAATAAAAGGAATCACATAAGCTACATCCAACCAATTTGTTTTTGTTTCTCTACATATTTACATTTATTATATATTTCCGAAATATATCAGATCAAAATAAAAATAGTTTTCGCTGATTTTCATTTTACTATATCAAAAAATTAATTGATTGTTAGCATATAAGGGTCTATGTAAAAGAATATAGTAAGGATGGCCTGTTATTTAGCTGTCCTTCAATTAACAGGAACAACTTCTTTTCTCATTCAATTTTTTAATTTTATCTTAGTAACTTAGGCAATTTATCTTTAACGAGATGGTCTGAACGATGTATATCAGTGTTATAACCAGGAGCAAGGTAGGATACCTCTACCCACCCATGATATAACAACTTCATATTCCGTACACCGTGGCACAATAACATGCATTTAACTCAAGCAATGTCTTAGCTACACACTGTATTTAAAAATATTACTTTACGTCAATATAATGTTACAGAGAGAGCAAAATTATGCTGGTTTTTATCGTCTGATATTGCTAAAGTCCGTTCACCCAAAGTGAGGTGGTGATAGTTGACTAGGACAACCATTTCCAAATCGCATAACATTCTGGCCTTTTAACAAAGTGACCAATTAAACATTTTTATCAGTGTGTGTAAGATAAAGCCTATTATTCATACAGATATAGTATTGTCTGTGATAAGCATCCGCAGGCTCTTGAAAATTGAGTGAGTGATGAGGTCAAACATATCTAATAATTTTTATTTTCTTGGACGCACCTCCCTTTGGAAGAGTGCCACTGATTTAAATGTGTATGTTCCGAATAAATAAATAAAATAAAATCTATCTGTCTAAACACATTTCCATCTCATTCGAAGACGAAAGATTGTTCTATTGCGTGTACATGTATGTTTACTTTAGAGGAGGTAATAATTAACATACATTACGTCATTGAATATTGACACGCCTACACAATTAGGTCATAACGACAACAATAATAATACTATACTATAGGCCTGCTTTATTCAATCATGTAAATTAATCAATTAATCAATACACCGAACAGCAAATCGATCATTCGAGACATAATACCAGTTTAATTTCATTAAAGGAAATAAAAAAAAAGAAGAAATGACAACATTTACGAGCTCTAGCTTTCTTCCACACGGTGGAGTTCATCAGGAGATTATTATTATATTATTAATATTTTTTTTTGCTTTTAATTAATTTTAGTATTGTCCTTAGGCCCTATAAAAAATATTATTAGTTTATCACCCTATCTGGACAGGAAAAGTGATGAGGGAGGGAGGCTTTTTTTAAATTTTTTTATTTTGCTAAAGCCAAATAATACCCTTGGGTTGTTTGCTGGTGCATTGATATTCAAAGTAAAACATGATTTAGATAATGCAAACAATATCTACTAACTATTTAATAAAATAAATGAAAAAAATTAATAAAATTAAAAAAAAAAAATTTCAGAAAGAATTTTTTTAATTTTTTTTCTTTTTTTGCCAGTACCATAGAAGGCATGCGCGCGAGGATGATAAACTAATATTTTTTTTTTTTATTGGGCCTTATCTTGTTGTTATTAATATAATAATGGTGATGACGACGATTGTTATTATTGTTATTATACTTAATCATAGGTTTAGTTCTTTCAATTATAGGTCGCTATTTATATGCAGTAGTACACAGCGGTGGTGCCAGAAATTTGACAAGGGGTCCGACGTCCAAACCAAGGGGCCGACGAAGCCTCGGTCGACGGCCTGGAATAAAAAAAAAAAAACCTTTTATGGTCCACGGGGAGAGTTTTTATGTGGTTATGTATTTTGATGTGTGTAGTCTACCTGGTACCCCGCAACAATTTCTCGTTGGTATGGCAAGCGTTCAATAATAATCAGTGAACAATAAGGAAGGCTTGAATGAGCCAAATGCCGTCTCGTCATAACAACTATGGACACGGTTCCCGTACCATACAGTAAAGTCTCACAGTACGTTCCCCCAGGCTCTCCGAAACGTCACAAAAGAAGATCTCAGTGTGCTCTTTCCTGTCGGGCCTAAATACCTGACATTCAAACCCAGTTAACGGTGACGTACGCCAAGAAATATCGTGTGGAGAGGATGCAGTTTTCCGTGAACAGGATACATTTATATTACTATAAAACTGTTCATTTAACCGTGGAGTTAATCCGAAAGCTTACGTTGTCGAAATTCCAATAAAAAGATTACCAATATTGAACATTTAATGTCTTCAAAATCAGATGAAGTTATGTAATAATTGTTATTAATTTCGCCCTTCCTTCTCCAGAGCAAAAATCCTTAGCAAAAAAATGGCACTCTTTCTTAGGTAATTCGGCCTTAGGGACGTTTACGTTCACATGGGAGTCGATTTCTGAATGAATGCCGCACACTTGCACCACCAGGCTAACGTTTTAAAGCTCATCAGTCAATCGATCGATGAACCAATCAATCAATCATTGATCGGTCTACACGTACATCTAAATTTACATTTAAGCATAAAATATCCGATACAAGCAGTCTGAGATGAGGAAAACTTTTATATAATAATGTACGGTACTTTTTTAAAAAAATCATATTAGTAGTATTAGAATTTTGTAGAAAATTAAAAGTTTTGTAAGAACATGCCCTACATGAAAAAGTCATCCATATTAAATATGTTATAATGATAAAATAATAAATCAATTATCATAACAAACATGTTTTCTTTCTTCAAATCATAATTTGATCTTGTCTCAAATAATCTCCATAATGTTTTCAAAATTGTATCCATTTTTATTAATTCATTTATCTCCGGGTATCTGGTAAATATCAAATAGTATTTTTTTTGTTAATTCCAAAAGGATTTCAATGAATTTATCGGACTTAAAAACCCCTTAATTTTTCTTCGGCTACGCTTGGCTGAGCGTGTCATAAACTACCCAAGTACCGGTACATTATTTCGGAATTGTCAAAAACGTACGATATTATAATGATCATAAAAAGCATTCAATCGCGACGATGACATATTGCATAAAAACGCGAATTATTTTTTTTTTAAATTGAAAGTGATAGCATGCCTTACTGAACAACCGCTGGAGGTCTTGAGCTTAAATTCCAAATAATATACACAAGTTCATGGAGCATAGTATTTGTCAGTGTTGTCATGGAGGAAGAAAGCAACACTTTCTTCCATGGTGTTACTGAGCTTGCTTCTGTTTTCTTTGTTGTAATTATCTTTATTCTGTCAACGTTGGTTTTATATATATCGAATAAACGTCACGGGGTGTTTATTGTTGAGAAGGGTTTTTTTCGAGGGAGGCGTTTATTTTCTTTTTTTTTTGGGTGTAAAATTGATACCGTACCTACTGGAGTAGAACATTAATAGAATGTGTGTTGAAAATGATGTTGCTTCCATTAGATTTGTTTACAGTCATTTAGGAAGGGGGTGTTTATTAGAAGGAGGCGTTTATTCCAAATGAGGCTCTAGAGGGGGCGTTTATTCGAATGGTGTCGTAGTATTTTATTAAAAAGACCTTCTGATTACCATTCGGTTGAGCTATAAGGCCAGGCTGGTAGGCCTGAGATATACTTACTTTAATTTCCGTGGGAGATTTCCCCATAAATGTATTTTTTAAAGAATTGCATAATACCGTAATATTACGCCATCGATAAATCATTTTTTTTTTATTAGGATTGGCTCTGGTCCAGGTTTTGTTGTGGTCTCGTTTGATTTGCATTAGAGATTTTCAGTATAGCATATCATTTAAAAAAAGTAAGGCCTGTATCGTATTCGCCTTTTGGCAATTGATATTCTTAACATATTACGCCATCGATAAATCATTTTTTTTTTATTAGGATTGACTATGGTCCGGGTTTTGTTGTGGCCTCGTTTGATTTGCACTAGAGATTTTCAGTATAGCATATCATTTACAGAAAGTATAGGCCTGTATCGTATCCGCCTTTTGGCAATTGATATTTTCAACATACTCTAAATGCAAACGAGTGAAAAAAGAGTGAAAGAGTGACTACAGGGATCATTCCTGATGGAGTGAAATAAAAAGAGCGAGATTTCACTCTATTTATTAATTTTTTACTATTTTAAGATTCACTCATTTAAGAGTAAATTTTCACTCTAAAAAGAGTGAAATTGGAGTGGTCCCTTAGGCACTCTTTTACATTAAGAGAGTATTACACCACTTCGCCCTAGCCTTAAGACGCCATGTAAGCCTAGGCCTCTCGTACCGGTATATCATGTCTTTATTAAAGTCTTAATTTTGCCAACCAACTTGAAATGACTTATGATAGCGTATCTATAGAGAGACTTGTGTTGAACGCACGACTCCCAAAAAATGCTTGCGTCCCCAGGCGCCTCGCTTGGAATTTGCGGCCCCTGGCTCGGGAGCAGGGGCCGCCCAGGTCCCCCGGTGGGGTTGCAGGGGCGAAGTCCCATAAGTTCTGGCGTCTATAGCCTTTTTAAGTCGTATCTTTAAAGAATGCAAATAACATTTATTTTCAAGCTACATTTTCAAAATACAGTGACTGATCCCGAAATTCAAAATAGAGGGGGCCTAGGGAGGGATTTTACAGATGGAGTGTAAACCACCTCAGCCCTACCATGGTTGGGGCTGAGGGAAGGACATTAAATTTTATGATTATGGCACCACCTCTAGTTGGCCGAAATGGCGCACTCAGACTTAAATTTGTATATAATTTTTTTTTCTCCACTTTAAAATTTTGAAAAAAAAATAGGGAGCGTGGGCCAGCTGGGCTCCCTTGAATCTGCCACTGAAATACTCATCATAAAAAGTTTTTTAATTTATCCTGGTAATCATAATCATGCCCGCTTATATATTTCGTACAAACTAACATTCATAAAAATAATGATTTATTATCTACTGATTAGCTTGTACGTATTCGAACCATGAAAAACAGTTAAGATAAACTTAAAACAGTCACTCTAATGTTTAGTCTCTTTGCATGTAGAGTACCTTTAAAATCAATCAAGGTTTTTCCTTTTTTCATCTTTTTGAATTTCACTTTTGTAGAAGTAGTATTTGCGACTACACCATTGTGAGTGGAAATACTACCGTCCAGGAATATAGGAAGCACACAAAACATTAGTTAACATTTTTATTTCACAACAAAGAATTTTTACTTAAGTTATCACTATCAAGACGTTATGGCGAGATTGCGTCAACGTAATATCGGAGTTTGTAATAAGTCCAAATAGATAGACCTATTCGTGTCAAAGGCTGTATAATTATTGTTTAATAACGGCTATATAAAATTCAATTGACTAAGTATACATTTTTGAAATTAGGAAAAACGGGAATTTATGTATGCAGATAATATTAACACTGCATACACGGACTTAATAATAATAAAAATGAAAAAAATCGTTTGTATATAATACAACAATACGGCACAACCATGAACAATGCGATAGTCTACATTATCACAACTCCATCGACTATAACACATCATAATTATTAACATCAACATATATATTTTTGGATTATTTAATTATTGTTAAATACTGTACTAATACCAATTCATTGCATGATCAAACAAATTCATTATACAGAACAAAATATAAGCCTACCTTAACTCAGTTAACCATTCTATGGCATCGAACACACGACTGACCGCACTAACGTATTGTCAACTGATGGGTTCCAGCATTCAAACCTGTCGCGCCCAATCCCGAACTAATTACCATACAGGTGTAGCGAACAGGATGAATATTTTACATCCAGACGTAAACGTATGATTGTGTGTTTCCTACTATCAGCCCATGTACATGTGGCCAAAGCCGTAGGGTAAGCCGCTCATTGCTGACGCTGCGCGTTTTAAACTGCGGTGGTGGAACTTTCTTCATTCGTGCTACCCCTCATGTTATACCCCTACGCTTTTGGAGTCTTGAAGAGGTCGGTTTTACCCGCAAGAACCAGAACCCTGCCTCCCACATCAGGCCCCCATGTCAATATTCCTCGATACGTCACTGTGTCTATATCTCTGTAAATACTGTTGCTATACCTATGGTATTGATTGATTTTTCTATTGATTATTATTGATTGATATTGATTGTTATTATTGGTGATTGATAGTTCATGTTGATTCATTGATTAGTGTTAATATATGTTGATAACTATTGATTGAAATTGATTGATATGGATCGATCGAATTATTGATATTATCGATATTTATCGATTATGATAGACATTGATTGATATTGATTCATGATTGATTGATTGATTAATTGATTGATTGATTCATTCATTGATCCATTGATTTATTTTGATTTATTTATTTATTTGCTGCGAAGCAGCCAATTCATATTCTTGACAGCAATTTGACCTCTGAAAGGTCATTGTTTGTCAAAAAACTATCGCCTAAGACAACTGAAAAGCGGAGTTTCTTTCTTTCGTTTTGCCGGGTAAAATCAATTACTTTAGGCGACGTTTGTAGACTAACCTACTCGTACCAACGTCGGCATGTCGCGACGCTGGAGTACTATTCAGCGTTTTTACTATATTTCTAGGTTTCCTATTT
>NW_022755542.1:1298184-1301533 GCF_011630105.1 Anneissia japonica | reverse complement strand
TGCTAATTATTACATTTAGGCGACGCTTGTTGTAGACTGGCATAGTGTTTTCGGAAATAAATACCATTTTATACACATGCGCAGATCGATTCGCCAGCAGCGAGTCATCGCCAGCAGCAGCAGCGAGTCCCCAGCAGAGAGATGTCACTGCAGCAAAACACTATTGTACACGGCACCAACGCTGTTCTAATATAGACAATGGGTCGTGCTCATATTATTTGTTATATTTTTATTATTCATTATTTTCACTTGACTCGCATAAATAATTTTGTTCGAAGAACATTTTATGCAGTTGTACTTCGCAGCACTTCACTTGCAATTTGCAATTTCTAGTCATTAATAGTATAATGCGCTATAAATGTATAAACAAGTCCCATTATTTTCCCCATGTGGCACATAAGGAAGCAGAATTACAAAGATCCTGCAGGATATGTGATTGTACATCCACCAGGAATGTATCAAATTTAATGACCTACCACAGATTCTAATACGAACCCAATCGATGGAGCAGATAGCTCCCGATGGTATTGTTCTGTAACTACCCCGGAAGTAAACGGATTCGATCTACCGAGTTATCAAAAAGCGTTAAGCTTGGTATAATAATTATATAGACTAATGTACTATTGATACAGTAGTTCACTACCACATCCTGGACTGTAGATTCCTTGTTTTGTCGTTGAAGTTATCTATTGTATCGTCCGTGATTTGTTGTTTACCAGTAAAAACTCATCATTATTTTTTGTGTTATTTCCCACTTCACAAGGTCTTCGTGTGATGATTAATTCCCTAAATGAATATACCGTACAGTGATTTTAAAACCGCTGTCAATTGTAGCCCAGGTCATCTAAGCTACACTTCATATATTGTAAAATAAGTTGATTTGTAACGCCTATAGTCATAGACATTTGATTTCGCTAAGAGGTGGAGTTGTGACTAACTATCACTAGCTCCCAGGGGAATTGTTTAATTAATGCCAAGATCCTGGTATTGCGTTCTGTTTACGGAAATGCTAGCTAGCCGCCACGTCATCACTGAACAAATTGATTTCCAAGGGACCTCGCTAAAGGTGTCATATCATTAACGCCTTATTAAATAGAATTTAAATAGTTACCGTATCCTTAGAATAATTTTATAAACGCGGCTTTAGCACAATACGTACTACATTAAAACTAAATATCAAATTGAAGCTTTTTTCTGTCTTATATTGCTTCCTTCCGATTTCTTAGCAAATTTGTTGACTATTTTCATAAAAGATGGCCACACAAACATACCATGGAGGAAATATATTTAATATACTTAATATATTTCCTCCACGCACATACTGAGACCTGCACACAATCCGATTATCTTAGGAATATGAATACATACGCATTGTTCATCTGAACTTAGGTTCTTTTGAGTTTGTCATGGTCACAGGGATTTTCCACCTCCCCTGCCGTGAAGCGTCGAGTTCCTGAAATCAGTTTGGGCCTACTAAGGAGGGGAACCCCTGTGATGATAATGTAAGAAACGGGATTTTCCACCTCCCCTGCCGCGAAGCGTCGAGTTCCTGAAATCAGTTTGGGCCTACTAAGGAGGGGAACCCCTGTGATGATAATGTAAGAAACGGGATTTTCCACCTCCCCTGCCGCGAAGCGTCGAGTTATGGAAATCAGTTTAGGCCTACTAAGAAGGGGAATCCCTGTGATGATAATGTAAGAAACTGATGGGGTTTTTTTTGTTTTTTGGGGGTTTTTTTTGGTCTTTTTTCTCATGTTTACTTTTATTTTTGGACGCACGTTTATCATGTGAAGTGTGCCACTGTTTCAAAAGTGTAATCAATAATGATAAAACCAATTAACACAATCATGTTCCATTATTTAAAACAACGATTAATATGCTTCTGTTGTGTCGTTTAAACCGACAGATATCTTGACTGATGACCTAGTGCGGCAAGAAGATAATGGAGAACAACGCAAGTACATGGGAGTATGCAAACTCAATAAGGACAATGCTAAGGTATGGAGATAATAATAATAAGAATGATGATGATGATGATGATGATGATGATGATGATGATGATGATGATGATGATGTTAGATTTTGTTTTTAACCAATACAGCAGTGATCAGGTTTTCTGGGTAATAATATTATTATTCTGGGTAATATTATTAGCGAGCGATTCAACTGTTGAATTAGCTTCCGTAATAATAGGCCCTATGTGTACGTATCATTCTTAGTATCTGTAGTCCATGTTACTCAAGTAATTATTATTATTGTAGCTCATAGAAACCATAATATTATGCAGAATCTTGTATATAGGCTACATTTCCCTTACCATTACCTAATATATATTTTTAGCATCGTCGCCTGGATATCATCGTGTCCCCATGGGAGGAGTATCACTGTGCACTCGTCCATTTCACTGGTTCTGATCATTTTAACCGGTCTATGAGGGCGCTGGCCATTAAAAAGGTTCGATTCAATAGAATTCAGTTTGTTGATGTTTAGTTTAACAAATAATCAATGAGAGAGTGTGTACATTTAATTCGATTGATTGGTTGTTGCATGTGTGATACATAGGTATATCTTAACTGAATTCTTTCATAAGACCATTAGTTCATACTCAACTCCCATTATGATGCTAGTAATTAGCGCTTTCAAATCTACCAGACTCATTTATACTTATGCATAGAAAGGAGTGGAAGGGGGTGGGGGAGGGGTAGAGGGAGCGGATAAAGAGAGACAGTATGGATAAGCAAGGACACACACAAGTCCGTTCTTCCGATTGAAACAATAACTTATTTCCGTACCAGCCATATACTTTTGAAAGTACAGCGCCTTTTCTTGGTAGCCTAATAATGCGATTAAATGCCTACTAATTTTACTTCCTGATTAAAAAAACTAAGCCCTGTGCCATATGTTTTTAAGTACAGCGCCTTTTCTTGGTAATGATGCAATACTAGTGTACTAATATTATTTCCCGATGAAACAAACCACCTTTTCCTGATATGAGGTTTACGACATTATTCTACTTCCCAATCATTCTTTATAACTCATATTGTTAATTCTTTCTCTGAAACCGCACAGGGTATGTCATTATCTGAGCACGCACTTAGACATGGAGTGATCCGACGTGGAAAGGAGAAGATTCACAACGGAACACCTTTACCTGTGCACTCTGAGGAAGATGTCTTCAAACACCTCAACCTGGAATACAGACCTCCCCACGAACGTGATTATTAAGGCTCACGATTACAGCAAGTGTAATAGGGACTGCAGCGAGGACACGTGGGGGAATACGTAAATGATCTTATATATGATTATATATATATATAATATATATATACATACATACATACATATATAT
>NW_022755542.1:1294135-1296635 GCF_011630105.1 Anneissia japonica | reverse complement strand
TAATAATATCCTATTAACGAGAATGCAATAATAATAATAATAATTGGCCCTAATAATAATAATATTAATAATAATAATAATAATAAATAATAAATAAATAATAATAATAATAAATAATAATAATAATAATAATAATAATAAATAATAATAATAATAATAATAATAATAATAATAATAATAATAATAATAATAATAATAGTGACAATGGTAATGCAGCAGCATTATCATCACAGCAACAAACCAAAAAAACAAAACAAAAAACACAAAAAACACATTTTTAGTTGTTAAAAAAATGTTCCTACCGACCTACCCTTTTTTTGGATTTTCCCAAAACGTGGCCAACACAAAGTTTCTTTTTTGGCCTAATTCACAAGAAAGCTATGAAAATAATGTAAAACATGGTTAGTTCAAACACAATAGGAATTGTAATCATCCTTGGCTTGGATATAAGAATTTGTCGAAAAACGACTTAGTGAAAAACTGCCCAATTTTGTCAAAAAAAAGGCAAAGCGCGTTTTTATTTTTTTTTTAAACAAAATCAAAATTGGACGTTTGCTATACCTTGCCATTTCCGGTTTTTGTGTTCTGTGGCACCTCGGATCACATTATGCACTATTAGTGTTTACTGAGATGCCACTTACTTATAAGCTTAAATAATATATAATTTTTAGTAGGCAAATAGGATTAATTTTGGAATAATTCACAACATTTATGCAAAGAAAATTATGTTAAACATGGTTAATTCAAGCATAATCGGTATTTTTTATGATCCTTGGCAACCATAACATAAGAATGAGCCGAAAAATGACTAAGTATGATCACAAACACTATTCATGTTTGCAAATGCCACTTCAAACCTTGTTTTCTAAGCTTAAATATTATTAATTCTGACGATATCTATTAATTCATTACAGGTTACATTCACTATTCACAACATTAATGCTTTGAAAATGATGTTTATTAAAAGGTTAAATTAAAAAATTATCGGTATTTTCATGATCGTCCAGAGGCAAGGAACCGGACATCATTTTATAGTTCCCTTTATGTCTAAGCTTCAAGCTTCCGGTTGCCAGTGCCTCTGTAAACCAATATCTAACTAAGATGGGTACCTGTTTTTGTACAGGAAATTTTTGTTTTCTAGACCCCCGGAAATAACCTCCGAGGCATTTTGGGGGATCAATAATTTCTTTTTCTTACAGCTTTACCTCTTTTTTTTTTTAAACTTTCAAAAAAAAAAAAAAAAATCATGAGAGCGTCATTTCCTGATATCAAGAGGGGCATGTTTGCATATTAGGGCCAACCACCATTGTATGTTAGGGCTGAGGTTATAGTGGGTACTTTTAAACCGATAGGGCCTATATAAACCTACCTATTTTTAGAATTGGCTTTTCCCAGCAGGAAAAACCATTCTTTTGTTCTATTTTTTTTTCTTTTTACTTGCATAGGCCTACATTTTCCCTATCTTTTTGCACTGGGTTTTTCTACCCGGCACTTTGGTCACTTATTGGAACTTTCCATGCTTTGCCGAAGCATAGACCATATAGCAAGGATGTGCCTCCTAATATTTAGTGTCAATCTAGGGTGGGGTGTACATGTGAGGACAAATAAAAGTGATTTAAGGGCAAGCTGTCTACACCAGATATCAAAAACGGGTCAAGTGACCTGAATGAAAATTTCGGGAAACTCTTAACCAAGTTAGGCCTACAAGGAAGAAATTATGTCACTGGGGACAATCTAGTTAAGGGTGTAAATTTGAGGGTCGTTTACATATTTAAATATCTCTTTAAAAAATCAATGGGTATAATTGAAACTTTGTATAATAATAGTTGGTTGAAACTCAATGAACGCACCCCAACCCCCGACCCATGGCAGGTGTGGGTGGACTAATAAAATGGAATTCTAAAAATCTGTTCCATAGAGGGCGCCAATATACCCGACCGCTCCATCCATATCAAAAAATGTCTGAGGCAAAGGTAGCGCAAACTGTTTAGAAGCCGTCGGGGAAGTGATGTGAAATATATTGATTGCTTTGGCTTATTAATGACGTTTCGATCGGCGATGGCAGCTACCGCAGACATTAGCAAAGCTATTAAGTCAGTTTTTGAACGAATCGAGGTGGCATGTGTTAAAAGACCAGAAGTAAATACCAATCTGAATACCCCAGAATGGCTAGGCCAAAGCCTGTATATCGTTTACAAATTGTGTGCAGGACACAAGCACCCCCTCTGTCACTCCATTGGCACTAGCTAGGCTTGAACCGGTTGCTAGGCCTAGAAATATTAAGAGTTTCAAGCCCCTTGTATGACTGAGGATGCACCAAATTTTTTGTGTGATATTGCATGGATGGGCTTATGATTTAGTAATGAATTAATCGTTCCTGTATTTTCATTGTATTTAGCGTTTTTTAGTACTTTAGTACCTAGTAGGCCTAGCTAATCTACCCCTCTAGGCCTAACCTAGAGAAAGTTTGAAATAGCAAAGAAAAGAAAAGGTATGTTGT
>NW_022755542.1:1288350-1294095 GCF_011630105.1 Anneissia japonica | reverse complement strand
ATACAGTATTTATCTCTTCTTGTTTGAAGATACTTCCAAAAATTACACCCCGATTGGTTGCTGTGTCCAAGACAAAACCAAAAGAATTGATTCAAATAGCATATGCACAGGGACAAAGACACTTTGGTGAAAATTATGTGAGTATTTACAATGAAAACTGCATATATTCTTATTAAATATTAATTCAACTATTGTCTAGGCCCATGGTTAAAGCTTGCCAATCTTTTACACTTCCTGTGGTTTCCCACAAATGTTTACATTGCTTCTCAATGACCATTTTAATTAAAGAAAACAAATTTACAGGCCATTTAGATATTTAAACATAATTTAGGTAATTTTATATTTTTTTAGGTTCAAGAAATACTTGAGAAGGCGTGGGATGACAGTTTGCGAGGCACTTGTCAAGACATCAAATGGCATTTTATTGGACACTTACAAACAAACAAGGTGAAGAAGCTTCTAGGTGAGTATAACGAGTATAGTTTGCTAAAATTAGTTGAGTTAATGTATGTGCTAGTTTCCCGTTCCGCAACTTTTTTTAGCCCACAACCCAAATTATATGTCAAGCACTCTGGCGCGACTCATTGAACCCGAAGGCAAATTTCTCACCTGAATTTCATGGTAAAATGATTCAATATGGTATTTTTTTTTTAGTTTGAGTTTTTAGTTTAACAGACATGGCTATCATTTTATATGCACGTAGGATAGCAGGTATCAGAAGAACCACCCACTTGATTCTTTTTTTGGCAATCAATTAAAAGATCTATCACCCACAATATCCATTTAAAACCCCTAAAAATGAAAATATAAATTTGATATACTAATTTAACAAAACCATGTAAGTTATCAAATTTTTCAATAAGATTTTAAAAAATGAATGATTTACAGACATTTTACAGTACATGAATTCCTAGATTTGCTGCCAGAAATTTCATGGGTTATGCGAAGACATACACACATTAAATTGAAAAGAAAAATGCTTTCTCATTATAATTTTTAGTTGAAAGCCAAACACATTGAAAGGAACAAAACTAACACTTTCAAGTTGTCATACCTAAAGTACAAATGTTTTGAACAAGAAACTGATAACGCACGCATTACAAAAATACAGCACATGCCAAACTTTAATTGCACTTTCGTTTACTGTAATTTGACTTCCTTTATCCTCACTCACGTTAAGTAAAGTTTTCACAATCTGAAGAGATTATACGGACCATCAAATCTTTTCTGTGACCCAAACTTTGGGTCACAACCTATGTACTAGTCGGTATGCTCATAGTATGCTCTTTGTGCATACCATACTTTAATAAGTAGTTTAATTTTTACTTAATTTTCACAGAGATTCCAAATCTATATATGGTTGAAACTGTTGACAGATTCAAGTTAGCTAAAGAAATAGACAAACATTGGAGAACATTACAACAACCACAAAAGTTGAAGGTTATGGTACAAGTTAACACCAGTGGTGAAGAAAGTAAGTCTGATCCTATTCTTCATTCCATAGTTGTTGTCCTCTCATATAATTTACAAAACAAAATCACAAGTGAGACTATTTCAATATTCCTGCATTTTAAAACAATATATTCTATCAGGAAGTAAAAAAAAAGTACAAATCTAGAAACTGTTGGTTTAATGACGATCGGTGCTTTTGACCATGATCATACATTTCAATATTCCTGCATTTTAAAACAATATCTTACTTCCTAGATAAAAGTGGTGTAGCTCCAGATATGTGTTGCACCCTCTATCAGGAAGTAAAAGAAAAATGCACAAATCTAGAAACTGTTGGTTTGATGACGATCGGTGCTTTTGACCATGATCTTAGTAGGGGACCGAACCCTGACTTTCAGGTATGAGGCATCTTCTCAAATTATTTAATTCAATTTCAAGTGTATACATGCGTAGTAATGTAAATAGCAATGTATATACATGTACAGTATATACAGTCTTAATAAACGTTTTATTTTGTATTTTAGTGTCTTCTACAGTGTCGTGAAGAAGTTTGTAAGAAGTTTGACTTATCACTTGACCAGGTAGAACTGAGTATGGGAATGTCCAATGACTTTGAACATGCAGTAAGTCGATATTATAATTTCAAGGTTTACATGGTATGGTAGACTGCATTCAATTTATTAACATAGTGTTGAGTTGATAAACTTGAATAATAAAATAAAATTTATAAATTACTTACTTTTACTTTTTCAGATAATTCATGGAAGTACAAACGTAAGGGTTGGAAGCACCATTTTTGGTGCTAGAACCTATGCTGCCAAAAGCGAAGAAAAGTCTTCAACCTCAAGTGATTCATCCAAAAACAATCATATATCAAATGAAATTCAGAAACTAAAAATAAATGATAAAAAAACTTAATGAAAAATGTTATTTTAAAATGTAAAATAAAAAAGAAGAAATATCCATAGGCATTACTGTATAGTATTATTGTTCTAGAGAATGGTTCTTATGCTGCGTGATCTACACCCCTTCTCAAACTATGGGTTTTTGCCCTTAAATTTGAGAAGCAGAAATCTACACCAAACACGATTTCTCTTGCCATGTGCTGCAATGTTTATCAGATTCTCCGGATCATTTTGATGAAATTGGACACACCACATTGAAATAATTTGATCAAATTTTGAATGCTTATATTATATGTAGTGTACTGTATATACAACACAAGCTACCATCTGTCAAAAATATTTAAATATGTTCTGCACTGAAATATTAAAAAAATTGTATGAGATTGCTAACTTGTTCATTAAAAAACCAAAACCTGCAAGTGTGAATTTCTACACTCTAAATTATTTTCATGATCGAAGGCACATTCAATCAAATTGTAATTTCTAGTTATCTGAAGTGGCTGCAACCATGTTTACAATTGGATTCACAATGGACCTTTCTCCGATCTGTCCACAACAGGGTCTGTTTGAACCAGTACACGTGGTTAACCCCCTACTCATCTTGAAAGATGTACTGGGTTCTTTAAAGTGCATACGAGCCAAATTGCGTACGCTGGGCCTACGGATTATAGTCCTTATATGAGAAGACTTGTTCCACAACCATACTGCCCCACTATGACAAAAGGAAGTAACTGACAATTTTTCAAAAAACAGGTTTTTTAGTCGCTATCAACGAACAAATAATTTGGAACATATTGATATATTTGAGTATGCTCAAATCCCACTAATTAACGTAATTAAAGTAATTAGCAATACAAAAAGGAAGTAAGAGACTAAAAATACAGTAAAAACCACCAGAATAGGAAGCAGGTGACAAAATCAACATGCTCCATATTCCTTAATTACTCAAAGCAATGCAAACAACAGTTGCTTCCTTTTGTCAAGGTGGGGCAGCATAGGCGAGCGTGCCGTTCGAACCAGCGCCGATATAAAATATCGAACCACTGAACGCTATTAGCCGCGTTGCGATGAAGGTGTTAATCGGATGATATTTGTGTTAACTGGCTGTGTAAACAGTGTTAGTAACTCCAAAGACCTATATAAAGTTAAATCCACATTGCCGCAGAGTTAACTCGGGCTACGTTCAGACTTGGAGATAAGCCAGGCTTGAGTTAAGCCCCGGCCCAACATTAAGCCCGGCCTAATTTTTTGCCGGGCGTTCAGAATAGCGGGATTAGCCAGGCGAGAATTTGCATAATAGTGAACCTTAACCAGGAAACGTATTTTTCAAAACATTGCTCGCGAAATGTACGTACGCTCGCTCTCAGTGTACGTAACTAAATGCTGATTGGTCATTTTGTTACCCGGAAAGTTAGTGCAAGACCTCCCCTCAACGATTAAAGCCCGGCTTAAAAAAGTTAAACACGGTGGCACGCCAGGCCTTGTTACTATAGGAACACAGCCCGGCTTGAGATAAGCCACGTAGTTCAGACTGGCAGGTGGATAAACCTGGGGAGTTGAGCCAGGTTTATCCACCTAGTCTGAAATAAGCCTCAGATCATTCGCATGTTCTTGGCGAAAAACAGCTGTTGTTTGACCTGTGTGACTAATCATGGAATTTGCTGTTGATAAACAGTGTGAAATACAATTATTTGCATAAATGTTTAGTAATACAGCTGCGGTAGTTTTTTATCAATTTACATATATTTTACATGTTTGACAAAGGGTTTCAAAACAAACAGCAATGCGAGCGGTTTTTTTTTCAGGTCAGTCCATAACCATGGGACTTCCTGGTACAACCGATGTGTTTATCAGGGTCTGCTTAACATGTAGACGCTCAACTGGAGATCACTGGTGTTATTTATCTGATGGCAAACTGCCATGTAAACATGGCTATTGTTTTGTGGGACCTTTGCATTAATTAATCAATGGGCAGGTCCATTAAATAATTGTCAAAATCATGAGGTTTATTGCAGCAAATTCCTATAATCAAATACTAAAAGGGATCCATTATTTTTCCTCTTTTGTTTATTTTTTGCCTTGAAATTCCTCTACTAAATAATCAAAATAAAGCAACAACATTTCTGAACCTTTTCAACAAATTTTATTTGAAATTTCTGAGGCCAACAGTATTTTTTTCAGCATTTCCAATTTGTGTGTCCTGTACTGTTAATTATTTATAAGATATCTGTAATGATATACAACTAATATATTATGATTAAAGTTAATAAACAGTCCCTGTAACCAGGATTCCTTTCATGGGAGTCTTTTTGATGGGAGGTGGGTTTACTTGAAGAGGGTTGGGAACACCTCCCCATCCCTGGTTAGGGGCCTGATAAAATCCACTATCAGCATGTTTTATTTACACCAACAGACACTTTTTATGAAATTAAAATATTCAACTCCTGTCCCCGATGGGGGTCTCTCGGTTGGATTATTGGACAATTGAATTTATATTAGTTTCTTAAACTGTACAATTTAACAAAAGTCATCTTATCGAATACACCGACTACAAACCATTTTACCATACAGTATAGAATTGAACTGTGCTCATGGGTATGTTTTTTTGCCCACAGGCTTCACAACAAATCTCTACAAGAAAACATTCTTGTGTTTCCTCAATAAGCACTTTCTGGTTAGTTATATTCAACATCCCAGCGAACATGATCAATACTTTTTTTTCATCTTTAGTTCTCTTTCTTTTCTTCTTGTTGGCTACTATCATTAGTTTCACTACTTCCTTCGCTACTTGCCTCACTGCCACCCCCTGATTGGTCCTTCTCTGAAGCCATCTGAAATACAAACATTAAAATTTATGTAAAGATATGTCAAGTAACTTCACTGGCAAAAATATGTTTAATATGGTTATATAATTTTTAATAGTGCTTTTTCAATGAATAGTACTTTGTAAACAGCATGCTTCATGCCACGGTCCATAATAACTGTAATAGGTATTTTAATAATGCTACAAATGTTTTTTTAAGTCTCACCTTTTTGTAGGCCATTTCAAAAAGCTTTAATGAGGCTTGCTGAAGAGCTGATGAAGCCTGTCTAAGGCTTTCAGAGTCCTCTGTGTCCTTTTTCTGAAGCAGGTCTTTCACCTTTTGAATTTCTTCTTTCAGTTTGTCACACTGAAATTAATAAATTCAGTCACTAATATTACAAAAATTTAATTATATTTTTATAATATACTCAATGTCTATATCTCATTCATGGTAGGAAAAATGTGCTCGCTCAGAAAGAAGATTTTCCGCATTCTCATTAAGAAATATGGTTGACGAAAAATATGCAAAATGCAACATCACTGCAGAGCAACATTATGTAATCAATAAAATATATATATATACAT
>NW_022755542.1:1259436-1288279 GCF_011630105.1 Anneissia japonica | reverse complement strand
CGCAAGTATATTTATCGTATATATAATACAAATTATGGTGAGACATACCTCTTCTGTTGGTAACTGTTCTTTAAATTCTTCCATTTTAGCCTCTGTGTCATGAATGATATTCTCAGCCTGGTTAACAACTTCAACTTTTTCCTAAAACATACAAGTACGACAATTACAATTAAAGTTGCATATATTACAAACTATTGTGTCTGTGAATTGTATTAATATCGAAAATATATTTTAACATCTTTCAAAGAACTGAAAGGACTAACGTACTGTAGTTGCACAATAGGCCTGTTTTCCTGCCCATGTTATTAAATTATCAGCAATTGTCAGTTAAGTTTTTAAAGGTGTCATTAATGTTAAAATAATTAACTGCAGATCCTATATACATATAGGATCTGTGAATTAACAATAGATCTAAAATCATGTTGGTCCTCTGTAGATTTAACTTTTAACTCAGCTTCATGCGTGGTGAAATTTAATGCCTATGCGATGAAATATAAACCATATTTGAGATGTTACTCACCTTAATATTCATCTTATAGAAAGTTTATTGTATATTTCATCTAATATACCACAAATTAATTTGATAAAGCTAATAGATCAAATTTGTGATACATTTTAAGCCGAAAGGCTGGCCCCATTTAGGCTTAGGCATCAATCAGCCTATGAGGCTGTATTGAATAGGAACCACCTAGGCATCATTGAAAAATAAAATTTGTTGAACTGGATTTAACTTTAATATTAGATGTTACTAGTGAATGGAATAAAGTCAAAAGCAATCTTTCTTGTAAATCAATAGTTTTTCAGTTGATATTTCTAACAATCAGCGTCAAGTAACAACAGGAAAACAGGCTTAACTAGTAAAAAAAACTATTTAAAAAACTTCTTCAGCTGGAACAGAAAAACTGGATCATTACTCATTAGTCATTAATGCTCTAATAATGCTGGTATCTACTCAAATTTGTGCACCTTTTAAAAGCAGTAAACAGTAATGTATAATTACTTAGTCATTTCTTGAATGATAAATATTGAATTAATAACTGTAACTTTTAAATATAAATTTAAACACTCTTGAAGCAGGGAGTCATAGTGAGACCTTCATATCAATGCTCACCACCCTCTCCCCTTTTTGTATTTCTTGAATGAGGAGTTGCGAATGAGGAGTACCTGTTCGAAGACATCATACAGCTTGGGATCGACAGTGTAAAATGCATTCCTATGTTTACAAGCAAGTGGATGGAGCTCAAACGCAGATGCAGGGGAAAGGATAACTGCCACTGATACCTAATTGAAAGGTGGCATTTACATGAGTGAATGTTGTGCAGTTGTGAAACCTGTTAATGGATTTGTACATAAAAATTAGGTCAAATATTTATACATGTTAAATTAATCATTGATTAAAACACATGGCACCATTTTGAAGTCCTGGTATTGTTATTTCTGTTGGTATATAACACATCTGTTTTGCATTAGGCATTCTTCACAGGAACATTTTAAAATCCATTAAAATCTGCTGAAAACTCGCGTGGGATCACTGTAAAAACATCTGGCGCACAAAGTGTTAATGCACTTGCGAAAATTGGGTCAGATGTTTCGGAAGCCATTACCATTACGTCGTGGGTGTATTATGTGTATGTGAATTCAGGAAACCAGCAACCAAACGAGCAGCTGCATTTAAATAGGTGAAATGCATAATCAATTCATGAACACATTATCCTTACCTTCCTCTTTTTGTCCTCTTCAGCGTATTTCTCTGCATTCTTTACCATGTTTTCAATCTCATCCTTACTTAACCCACCAGATGATTGGATAACAACTGAGAATGAAAATATATATGTTTTAATTATTAAATATAATAAAGGGTTAAGTGGAGGGGTTTAAATGATTATAATGCATCTTGAGGATATTTCCCGTACGATTAAAATCGTAACGCTACTTACTTTTAAAGATATAAAAGATAAGATATATACTTTTAAAGAGCATAAAACAAAATCGTCTCTAGGCGCTAAGAAACCACAAATGCACACAATATTAAGGATTAAACACAAAACCAAAAGAAAGGGAATCAAGTTCAGATTTAAAATAAAGAGAAAAGATGAGATTTAAGGTGAGACTTGAAGACAGTCAAAGATGAAGATTCGCACATATTTTTGCAACTGGAAAAATAATGTGAGGTGATTTTTTTAACTACTAAATAATTTTTTTGCTCAGCAAAACTCCCAGGAAGGAGAAACCAATTACATAACTAGTTTAAGCATGTACGAAAACCGAAATATGGCATATACATTTGCCCATCAGTGAAATCAACATACATTAAAAACTAAACTATTAAACAAGTTCAAAACTAATATCTCAATGTTAACTCAGAGATCAAGATAATCATTTTGTAGTTAAGGGTCAAATGTCATGAAATAATGAATGTACCAATGCTAAATGTACATTGAAAGTATGTGCATATATTCAGATATTTTCAAACATATGTTTTGTAATGTGTTATTTTCCAAATTTGGAGAGCCCCTCAGACAGTAATTTATTTTACTTTTTGGTAATCCTGCCGGCTCTTGGGGGATACATGGATTACCTTTTGTATACCTACTGTATTGTTATGATAAAAAAAAAGGCGAAATAAATGAAAAATTAACTAATACGCATCCTACATTCACTTCTTTATCCGATACTGATAAGTTTATTTTCTTGATGTCTAATGGCGGCCGAATTTGCACACAGTATTCTAAATTCTCATATTTAAACAGCAGAAGAGTTAAGTTCGTTCTCTATTAATTTTTTTTTTTCTAGTATTGTCACAAATTATAATTTCAAACTTGTATATTTCTTTGTCACTCATTTAGTAAAGTATGAAATATTGCATACAATAATTTATACAAATATATTTATCACTTCTTTAATTACATCATGATGCCAATGGTAGAATATTTCTTACTCTGTTGTTCCTTTCCAGTCCCCTTATCTCGAGCCGATACATTGACGATTCCATTGGCGTCGATGTCAAAACTTACTTCAATCTGAGGAACCCCCCTTGGAGCTGGTGGGAGACCAACCTAAAGAAGAAAAACAAATTGTTACGGGTTATATTTTTATAATATATGAAAACAGGCAATTAATATTAGCATCTAAACATAGGATTACTTTATATTTTTCCACATTTCTGCATCACCACTTTATAAAAAATGTATGTACTGTACTGGTAATTATGATACACATAATATAGTATATCATTACTATAATCAAAGTGCCAAACAAAAACAAAAGAAAAGGAATAAATATCATTAATTTAAATAATAGATAGCAGCATATTCTATTTTTACGATCTTTACAAGACACAGTAAAGCGCCCTCTAGCTACACCAAGTAACAAAATTATAATCCCAGCTGGCAGCGACAGTGTAAACAAAATTTATTTATTTTGACAAGCTGATGGTTGCCAATACATTGTGACATACCAATTGAAATTGACCAAGGAGCTTGTTGTCTGCTGCCATCTCACGCTCGCCCTGGTGCACTTTGATTTCTACTTGTGTCTGCCCATCAGCTGCTGTGGAGAACACCTACAAAACAAACAAGGATGTGTACTTTCAAATCATGATAGCTTGCTGGTAACTTCTCATGACTAAACCTTTTTAAATACATTAAACAACAAGAAATAGCCAGGCCACAGCAAAATCAATTTATATTACAGTAATAATATATAATTAATTTTCATTTAATTAATAGTACCTGCGACTTCTTTGTTGGGATAGTTGTGTTTCTGTTGATCAGCTTTGTAAAAACGCCACCTAGAGTTTCGATTCCTAGAGACAGAGGAGTCACGTCCAACAACAGCACATCAGTGACATCACCGGCAAGCACTCCACCTTGGATTGCAGCGCCCATAGCAACGGCTTCATCTGGGTTTACAGACTTGCTTGGTTGACGACCAAATACCTGTTGCACTGTTTCTTGCACCTATGTAATTTGAAAATTCCATCTCTGATGTAAAGGGTTGAAAATAGTTTGGCCAATAAATTATATAAAATTAAGATGATTACTTGTGTGACAGATAAGTTATTTCTGGTTGAATTAGGGAACTTAGAAAGCAGACAAACAAGTAGAGCTAAATAGCTTGCCTTTTAATCCCAAGGTCCTGGGTTCAATCCCAGTGTCCTGCATTCAATGCCAGGGTCCTGGGTTCAAACCCTGACCATGATTTTTTCTTGCAACTAAAAACACATAGACTACTAGATGTTGGATATGAAAACAATAATTTTTTGTCTAATTTACAGACTTCTTTTATATTGATTACTAGCCAATTAAAGGGGCTATGCACAAAAACAAAACACACACACACAAAAAAATTAATTATCCACTGTTAAATTGACAAGGAAATATTAATTGTTAATTGAAACTAATAACCTAGTTGATTTAGCTTAAATATATCTTTAAAGAGCAGGGCAGAGCTTATTTTCATCCTAGAAATGACGAGCCACACTCACTGTTAAGAATGGAATTTAAATAAACAAATACCTTTGGCATACGCGTCATGCCACCGACCAATAGCACTTCTTTGATATCCGCACGAGACACTTCTGCATCCTGCATTGCTTTTTTGCATGGTTCAACTGTCCTTTTGATGAGGCCGTCGACAAGCGATTCCACTTTCGCCCTGGACAGCTTCAGATTCATATGCTTGGGGCCGGTGGCATCCATTGTCAGGTACGGCAGATTCACATCTGTTTGGAGTGCGGAAGATAACTCGATCTTCGCTTTCTCGGCAGCTTCCCTCAGTCGCTGCAGTGCCATATTATCCTTAGTAATATCAATCCCTTGCTGCAAATTAAAAAAACACAACTCAAATATATATAAAGCCACAGAAAAACAGATTGATGTTAACAATTGAAAATATTTTCCTGTATATTATTAATATGACTAACAATGACTATGCAGAAAATCTCTGTAAAAAGGAGTTCAACATACGTCTCTTTTGAATTCTGAAACCAAGAAGTTAAGAAGCGTGTTGTCAAAGTCTTCTCCTCCGAGTGATGTGTCACCATTCGTTGACTTGACCTCAAATACACCCTTCTGGATTTCCAGGATTGAAATATCAAAGGTACCACCACCGAGGTCATAAACAGCAATACTAAATTTATTTAAAGTAAAAGTAATTAAAGTAGGTCATTACATTCAAATTATTTTAAAAAGGAAATGTTGACTTTACATGAGGTGATATTTGCCTATGTTTCACAATATCTGAATATTTTGATAGTAAATATTTCTGACACAAAAAAAAATAATGGAATTGGTGCAAGAAAAAAAAATTGAATTATATTACAGAAATATTACACTATCAATTGTTTTGTATTTCAAGAGTGTCTTCCACAATAAACATCATCATAAGAATAGAACACATCAACAAAATAAATTATAATTTATACTAATTCAAAATTAATATTAAAAGAGAAGAAACACAATCAAGACATCCTAACAATGCTCCATCGAAATTTCTTTAAGGCTTACTAGCTATTGACTAGCAGATAACTAAATGGTGATGGTGATTAAACAAATTCATCATTATTAATCATTCCTTGAAAAATGTTGATTGTTACTTGTTGCTTTTTACGATTCTGTAAATTTTGTATGCATGTAATTTTTTGCCAGATAATTTTATGCAGTAATATCTTTTTGCAATTTTACTTACATTTTGTCGTCAGCCTTGTCTAAACCATATGCAAGAGCTGCTGCTGTTGGTTCATTTATAACACGCAACACATTTAATCCTGCAATCTGACCTGCATCTTTTGTTGCCTGCAATGGTACACATTTTTGAAAAGATACAATTATAAATTTTGGCGAGTTTGAAATATATATCAATATAACAAGATTTAAAAAAAACTAGGATTAGTGATATTATAAAAGAGCACAAAAGCAGATTCTACAGGCTGTGGCACATTAATTTACAATCTACATTTAGAATTAAATTATTGGTCTGCTTCCTTCCAGGTCACTCACTCTGTTTTTAACTGTCATTTAAAAAAACAAAACAAGGCAGACACTTAAAAAAAGTTGGATTAATACTATAAGTTTGGAAATAACTGTCAATCCATGGTCAGAAATAGTCTTGTATTTAAACCTTCCACATTAAATTACAATTATTTAATGAAGTTCTAGAACCGTGATTCACATGTGCAACAAGCTGACAAAATTCTGATCTCTGATCGTAACAATAGTGCAGATAGAGGGTGCTTTTGATTACGTTGCCAAGTAGGGAGGATTCGTTTATGACACTTAAAGAAAGTTGGATTACAATACGTTTGGAAATAACTGTCATCCTTGGTCAGAAACAGTCTTGTATTTAAACCTTCCACAATAAGAAATGCCTGTGCTAAAAATATATTTAATGGCATAACAATAATATAATTATTTTTCTTTAATCATAGGTAGCAAGTTCATAAAATAGTAATGTAGATCTTTTTTATCGATGAACTAGGGAGTTAATTTACCTGTCTCTGTGAGTCATTGAAATAGGCTGGCACTGTGATGACTGCATTTTTGACTGGTTGTCCCAAGTAACTTTCTGCAGTTTCTTTCATTTTGACCAGTACAAAAGCTCCAACTTGACTCGGTGAATACATTTTACCATGTGCTGATAACCAGGCATCACCATTGCTGGCTTTGACTATGTCATATGCTACTGATTTCCTGTAGGATGAAACAAAAAATTTATTTTGCTGTTAAAGACTTAAAGTAGTGAAAAATGAAACAGCTTTTTTAACAATAATTTTTAATAAATAATGTAACAAATATAGAACATATAAACAAGGTACTCATTGTAAACTTAATAACCAAGACAAAAGTAATTTGATTTAACATAGACGTTTCCATTTGACGATAATCTGTTAAAATCTAGAAACTCTTTTGTCTGAAAGTTGTTTTTCTTAATCTTAGTGCCTGTGTTAACACTGTTGATTGTCATAATGTATTGGTTTTTATGTCTATTATAATTGTACTTTTTATAGGAATTTTCAATGAGTTTAATATTACATGCTTATGCCCGGGAATCATATCTAGTTCTTCATTATGTGCAGTGGATTTGCACTCAATGTTTTGCTTGTGTGTTTTTTAAGGCATTTCTTTTAATTTCAATTTCATGTGCTTGAGTAGAATTTAATAAAATAAAGAAAAGCATCAATTTTGAAATAATTGAATTTTACAACATTAATAGACCTGCACTTACATATCTTTTTGCGTTGCTGGATCTTCGAATCGTCTACCTATTAACCTCTTTGTAGCGTACAGTGTGTTTTTTGAATTTGTTACTGCTTGGCGTTTAGCAGGCATTCCTACAAGTCTCTCGCCTTCTGGTGTAAATGCCACCACTGAGGGCGTTGTTCGTGCGCCTTCTGCATTTTCAAGAACTTTGGCTGCTTTTCCTTCCATTAAGGCCACACAGGAATTTGTTGTACCAAGGTCGATTCCAACAACGGCTCCTCGTACTCCTCCTTCTGACGAGTAACACCGCTGGTGATGTATTTGTTGATTGGATAAGCTCCATGATCCCTAGATGGAAAAGAAAATTATAAAAATTATAAAATTTTGTAACTCATGACGAGCAATATTATAAATATGTGGCATTGAAATATGTAATTTAATATTCAAAATATTGTGCTATAGTTTCATCAAATTTTAATGATTTTCAGTACAGTACTACTAGGCTTAATCATGGAAAATTCATATAATTAGTTTGTTCGATTGTATGTGTTACAGAACAGGCCCTCACACTGAAAACACACAGGGTCCGACAGGAGCACACATACAAGACCTCACCTGAGATCTCCCGTCTTTACTGATTCTACATCATATATAGGCCGAGGCCTAAATTAAGAATGGCAAAACCTAGTTAGTTGTAATCACCAGGCGGCGGCAATTAACCTACTTATAATTAAGTTGTCTTGTCTAGTAAGCCTATGCCCTTACCTACGCCTACACACCACTACCACGAGACTAGCCAGGCTATATGCTGCTATCCTCACCGCACCTACAAGCCTACAAACCTAGGCCTAGTCCTCTCACACCCTCAGCCAGTATTGGCCGAGTAGTAGGCCTAAGCTAGGCTAGGCCTAGCCTAGGCTCTAGGACCGAACTAAATCCATGAAGACTCACCAATTTTAACCCTTCTGATAAACTTCGACCTTGTGACAGATTTCTGAAGCAGGTTGATTTACTTTTTAAATGATATGACGATAATCTAGCGGCGGTAAGCATTTTGTTTCTAATATATTTTGTTTTTCTATAAATTACAATTATTTAATGAGGTTCCACAACCTTGATTCACATGTGCAACACGCTGATGAAATTCTGATCTTCGTCGAAGCGTAATGATAGTGCACATAGAGGGCCCTTTTGATTACGTTGCCAAGTAGGAGGGAGGATTCGTTTATGAAATATCACAAAAAACTTCATTAAATTACCATTACAAACAAGTGGCAGTAATATCATAAACACATAATATTACAAATATATTTTCTTATACTTGTTTAAGCAATATGAGTTATTCATAAAATATAAACCGTGTGAGTTTTTACCTGATAAATTTATTATTTTGTTTCTTGTATTTTGATAATTAACTATCTGGCAACTACGGAACGTTCTGGTAAATTTAAAGGACCTGGAACAAACAAAGAATACAGCATGATGCAACGTGAAAGAGTGATTGCTTTAATCGGTATACTTCTATGGAGATTAGTAGTAAATGATCTATAAATTGTTTTTAATTTGATAGGCGATACGATATCCCCTTTTTATTCAGTTATTTGTGATTTGTATTTGTACATACTGATTGATCAATTTTGTTGTTTTTGAATTTTGGCAGTTTTGTTTTTTTTTTTATTTATCACTTGATGTATTTAGTATATATATATATATTCTGTTATGAGCTAAACAAAAATCAATACCATATTCAAAGTGCTTCATTTATATTGATATGTAATTATTAAACTACAAACTTTGAATGAACTTGTCCCGTCAAGTACCTGACTAATACCTGTCCTGTTCTTTTATATAGACCCGTTTAATTGGCTGGTAGTAAATGAAGGACTTTTGTAGTACAAACAGTGTCTGTAAATGAGCAAGTTTATCGATTTTTCGGCAGGCTAATGTCGATCGGAAAATGCTATGGT
Organism: Anneissia japonica; assembly: GCF_011630105.1. Classification (NCBI taxonomy): domain Eukaryota; kingdom Metazoa; phylum Echinodermata; class Crinoidea; order Comatulida; family Comatulidae; genus Anneissia; species Anneissia japonica. The sequence goes on along the minus strand of NW_022755542.1, from coordinate 1,279,113 downwards.
ACCGTATGTTAAAAAAGTCAAATCATTTGATTAAATACGTCACAGAATATTAAACAAATAATAATATGTTGATATTGTTTAAAAAATATCAGAAACGAATATGATAGAAATTATTAAAAAGTACCCCCTAGTCCCACGTATATATAGAAAAACTTATTGTCAAGGTTGGTCCCATAAATATGAGTCAAGTGAAAATGCGCGCTACTAAGGTTCTGCACCATTCACCTCATTACTCCTCCCAAAAAACAGAGTTTAAATGACTTACAGTCGTTTTATTAAATCCATTTTATCCGAAATTTAAAGGTATATGAAAATTAATATAGGAATGGTACTTTTAAACATTAATTGGCAAGACATTTTTTCCCCGATTCTATTTTTAGTTAAAAAAGACAAATTTAAACAATATAATTTCTTCTTTTTTTTAATTTAAAGTTTATATTAGATACTTAAAGGCCATTTCAACTTTGATTATGCATAAGTTAATATCAATGGTGAATACAGTCAACACTGACTTCCATGAGACAATTGATAATAAAGCTGCGAGAAAAACATGCAAATGGTTCAATTTCCGGGAGATTCTTGGTTGCTAGCACGAGTGCAGGAGGCCGTTTTATCTTGCGGAAGACTTGTGACGCCTTACCCCACCCCCCACATACCGACACTCTCCCTCTTACATCAAAATCCATTAACGATTCTACTTCATAATCCAGCCATGACTTACAACAATGAAGGAAAACAATTCATATTTATAATATCGATCCAATTTATTATAATATAATACATTGATAATAATATTGCTCTAGTGAGATAAGGTTAGGGAACAAGTTTGGTACTGATTATCAGAGAAATTTACTTCTACAATGTGGTATTAATCTATTATGAAATAAGGAATTGTATTTTAATACAATAAAGTTTCAAGTGGAATACATGTAAAATATTAAGCAATCTATTAAAATAATCAATACCCTATATGTATATAACAATTAGATAAATGATAATAACAGCGCTCGAATAGTAACAAAATGTTATAATTGTATCAAGCATAGAGCTTCAATGTAAAGTTCCTTAATTCAGCTGTATGAAAATAACGGTCTCTGGCAGCATTCAAACCTGCAACCTCTCACTATTAACAAAAAGGTCCACTGATTAATCTCAGATAAAATCCAGGATTCAAGATGATGACATAATTAATGTCGAAATATTGAATCCCGACACGATGGCGTGCATTTCGATACTTAGAGTATGCATTTTACTATCTTCTCACTATTAAGACGAATATCATACCCAATAGAGACTATGGTATATGCACAGATCTAACCCCCAGGAAGTTTCTCTCATACAAATGACTGAAATGCTCAAACATTGTGGAGTTATGTTTGAGCTAGAAAAAGGTTATATGTCAAAACTTGGAAATAATACTTTTCATTGAAGTGCTATGCTTGATATAATTAAAACATCTTGTTCCTATTACAGTAATTAGGCACTTTCATCATTATTTATTTATTTGCTTATATTGTGTTTATGGTGCTACACAGCAAACTTATTAACAATGTTATGATTAAATAGTGTGAGAGTTGTATCAGATATTTCAGAAGGATCATAATCACCACTAGAGCATATGGAAACAAAAATAACTTTCTTTCATTAAGTTTATTTTTGAATAACACAATTTTCATTGTCTGAAAATAGAGAAGCAACATCACAATCCGAGGTGAAGATGATACCAATTATCAAATTAAAAAGTAAGTAATGTTGACTGCCTGGTACATGTAGAGTATGGTGGTAGAATCTTGGGATTAAGTATCCATCATTTATTTGTCTAATTCAATAATTTTTTTCAAAATTCTGTAATCATTCAATCTAATTAAAGACCCATTCTCTTGAATTCCTGCAAACAAAAATAAAAAAAAACATTAGAAACTACACTCAATTTTTCAAATATAAGCACTGTAAAAGCATTTCATTGCCCCTAGTTGAGTAGCTTATAACCTTTTTTACACTGCCCAGATGAGAATAAACTTTTCCATTTACATTGAACAAAAAAGTCTGGGTTGATACCAAGTTGCAAACATTTTACACCCGCAAGGAATGCAAATTCAAATACCGCCCTCAATTTCTGTTGCGATGGTGACCATAACTTCGCTCGAGTTGCTCCCGTCGTGATGGAGCCCAATTATTGTCAATTATTTTAAGCAATATTATTATTGGCAGATTTTTTTTAAATATGCAAATTAAATCAGCAATTTTGTAGTTAAGTCTATACGGAAGCGCATGAGGTTTAATTTGAAAAGTGTTGGCGTAGCCCGATGCCAACAAAGGCCTACCTCACCGCAGCAGGTAAAGCCTATAGCCGGGAAATCGAATTATAGGATTTGTAACACTGGTGACTCCAGTGTGTACAAGGGCTGTCCAACGCTGAATGCGTCCCGCACAACCGTCGCGAAATGTTTGGCAACCCGAGTCAGACTTTTTGATGTTAACACTAACCACAACTCGATAGTTTCTAGCACAGGTATTGGAAAATCCCGGTTGTGTTCGGAGTTTTGCAGTGCAAAAGGGTATAAGAAATTGAATTGTGCCCTAGGGGCTTGGTGAAGCCCTGGTGGTGAAAAGAATTGGGCAATATATTGATAGACACCCTTCTGTATTTGTTGCATAGAACAGTGCTGTACTGTGCTTGTTACATTGTGACTACTGTATTTATATCAAAGGTCTAAAACATTTAGTTTAACATGAAGTTCACTTTGCCTAACTCACATAATTTCTAAGTCGAACTTATTTTACATGCCAAATTCTTGCGTTTTCCATTAATTTACAATCTATAAGTCGAATTATATTTAAGTCAAAGAATTTTTCAATGGAATTTTGGATTTGACTTAAGGCAAGTTCAACTGTATAATCTGTCACATACATTATGCTAATTTCAGTTATGCAAATGTCTTTATGCAAATTAAATAATTATAAGTTGCAGTGTATATTGTAGAAGGAAGTGAATATTAATTGTTTTCACCAAGAGGTTCAGCAAATTTAGTTTTTTTTTCTTACACTGAAATTCCAGCTGGAAAGATCACCCTCTATAAAGATTTTTGAAAGAAATGAAGTATAAAAATAGCAGGACACTATACCTCTACTAACGTTGATCCCATTTGGGCTGGAGACATGGTGACAGCAACACCCGCTGACTTCAAGGCTTCAATCTTAGCCTCTGCACCCCCTTTACCCCCTGAGATTATAGCTCCTGCATGCCCCATTCTCCTGCCAGGTGGGGCTGTCAAACCAGCAATAAAAGATACAACTGGTTTGCGGTTTTCTCCCTAAGAGAATAACAGAAGAAAAAAGAATGTAGCACAGTGGGTGTAACAATCTAAAACTTTCCATCTGACAATCAATGCATACTCTGTAAATTGTGAATTTGTATGAATGTATCAAGTGTAAAATAATTAAACCAAAAAATGGTTAAGTACCATGTTGTTAGCCCTCAAGAAATCTGCAGCCTTTTCCTCGGCGCCCCCTCCAATCTCCCCAATAAGGACAATGCCTTCTGTTTCAGGATCTTTTAAAAAGACATCAAGACAATCCACAAAGTTGGTACCATTGAATGGATCTCCTCCAATACCTGTAGATAACAATTTGGTATCAACTGATAAAAAAAAATGTTTTATTTACTGCTTCTTGTTTGCTCTAGTAGCCATTTTATACAGGCTGAGACTCAGTATGTGGGTAAAATTAAATTACGAAAAAAAGGCTTAGTATTTTTTAAAATATGAATTTGACAGTTATTTTGTTTTTATTGAACTCAATTGTGTTTAGCATATTGTTGTTATGTAATGTTTTGAAAAGATTCCAAATCAAGTTCAATCATTCACTGCTGATCACGAATTTGAAGATATTAGGGGGTGGGGAGTAAGACATTTTGGAGTTTGCAGTTTGGAAATATGTCAGCTCTTGTGTCCACACGGTCCCCAACCTCTTAATAAAAACGCAATGGAACCTCGACGATAGAAGATGCATGAGAGTTGACTTACCAACGCACAGAGATTGGCCTAGTCCAACAGCAGTAGTCTGGGCAACTGCTTCGTAGGTCAGTGTCCCCGATCGTGACACAATCCCAATATTACCAGGCTTGTGGATATGACCTGGCATAATTCCTATTTTGCAGGCACCGGGCTTAAATTGAAAAAATGAAGTGTTTAATATGGCTTATAAATACGGTATTTAAATAGTATTGGACAGGGCCTAATCACACCTAGAAAGAAGAAACCAACTGGACTCGATTGGAGCTAAAGCCAGGCTTTGGAGAGCCACATGACAATAGCACTGTTGTGTACTTTTGGTCATCCTGTGTTGGCAGCACTGTTTTTATCGCTCTTGTTATTTTGATGTATGTATTTTTCGTACGAATTAAGGCATTAAAGGGGTGTTTAAAGATATAGTATACGCGACATATTCCCACAAAACCCGGACAGAGTCAACATTTGGAGAAAAGTATAATATATTGTATTATTTTTATACATTATGACAGAATTTTAACATCTGAAAAAGTTGTAATTTTGTTAAATTTTTATAACATATCCATTATGTCTAGGTTCTGGACAGTTGGGCAGTATTAGCCTGGTTTTTGCTCCACATAAGCAAGCTTACCTTAATCACACCTGGACAGTTGGGTCCTACCAGCCTGGACTTGCCTTGCCTTACAAGCTGGTGTTTCACCTTCACCATGTCCAGCTGTGGGATACCTTCAGTTATACACACAATTAAGCCCATTTCTGCATCCAATGCTTCGATGATAGCTTCAGCAGCAAAAGGTGGAGGAACATATATAACAGTTGCATCTGCTCCAGTGGCTTCTTTTGCCTAAGAATAGGTAAAAAATATATTATCTCTTTCATTCTGTTTATTATATATTTCATTGATGTGTTTTACACTGCAATGGGTCTAACTAAAAGGTGCATACCATTACACAACACTGCATACTACAAATTACCATCACAAATCTTTTTATTACGTGGACTCTCTTTTCAACTATCTGCATTAAGGCTATAGTTTTGAGGTTTTAAGTCATATAAACAAGTTCTCGTAATCTTGAAAACTCTAAAGAGGGCAGTATGATAGAGGCAGTAGAGCTAAAAAAGATTTATTAATCAATCCAACTAATAATCAGTCAGCTGAGTGTTTCTAGAGCTCCCCATGAGGGCAGTATATTAGAGGCAGTAGAGGTAAAACAGATCTATTTATCAATCAGCCAAGTGTTTTTAGAGCTCCTCATCGGAGCTAAAAATGTTTCTTCTGTAATGGTGGCAAATAGCAGCAATAGTAGCCACAACTAGAGGTAGGTGCAAATTATGCAGTGGTGCATTGGACTCCTTTGTTTTACTTCTTAAATATACAATTTCGAAATATGACAACATTATCGCATGAAAAGCAAATGACTTTTGTGAAACCAAAAATTAAGCATAAGAAAGCAGCATAAATGATATTTGCAAAACAGTAATTTCCAAGTAAATCTATGATATTCTTAGGTATCTAGGCATAATCATTTAAGTTTTTTATCCTTTTCCTGCTAGGTTTATGAAAAAGATTTAAATAAAAATCAGCCAACACTATAAAAAGTATGTACAATCATTCTTTCACCTCTTTCACAGTATTGAAAACTGGTAATCCTAAAGCTGTCTGGCCCCCTTTACCAGGTTTCACGCCTCCTACCATGTTTGTACCATATTCTATAGCTTGCTGAGTGTGAAATCCACCCTGAAAAAAAAAAAACAAACATTTGGATTGGGTTTCTTTGGTGTGAAATATAACAAGGATATTATGCAGAAGTCTGAGAAAATATAAAAACAAGAAGTAATACATAGTACAGTATGATTAAAACAAAAGAAATGATGAGTAAAATATTTTAGTTATATAACTTATATGTTTGCTGAAAGTTTGTCAGACATTTGTTTTGGCTTCCAAATGTGTGTAGTATTGTGGAGTTTAAAACGAACCTGCCTTCCTGTGATACCTTGACATATGACCTTTGTATCTTTAGTTAAAGCTAAGTTCACTCTACTATCAGTATAACATGTTCTCGCTCCGATGAGCCGTCGAGCTGCAAATATCAAAGAAAACAGAATTGTGATTTATATGCATTGGATTATTTGGCATCACATAATATAAATAACAATTGATTTTCAAAATTGCAAAAAGCAATTAAATTACTTATTATTAAATATTTCACAAATTTACTTCTCATTTTTTAACATATATTGAACATAATATAAAAGTAGATATTCAGAATATATAGTAAAAATATGGTTGTTGCAGAAGGCTACAGGTATGCCTTTTTAAAGCACAATGCCACTTTATCTCATCTTAAAACACAAAACATATCTAAAAAAAAAAAAGAATCCTCAATGCACTTTTTATAATAAAATAAAATGGGCAATGACAACAGATGACTCATATGACAGGTTGCTTAGCATACAGTAAAACAAACATATTTATGATGTCCCTTGAAAATAACCTAGAAAAGTGGGGGGAAGTCATTGATGATTGTGAAAAGTAGAAAAAGAGTAGAAAATCAGTTTTGCTTGCATTTAAGAATGGCAGTTCAAACTGAGGAAAGAATGCAATGTAGATTTTGATTTTAATAAACCTGATCTGGTGAATTAAAAATCCCCAATTGATTGATGTGTGCTAGCTTCATGAAAATATAAGTTTAAGAAATTTTATTATTAGCATTTCATTAACAATTAAAACTTTGTCAGGGTTTGCCTTATTTGTATGTCCTTCACCTTCATTTGTAATATATTTTTGTTTTTATGATGGAAAATAAAAGATTGATTAATTTTACTTTTTGTATAGGCCTAGGCCTTGCCTAGTCCTAGGCCCACTACTACTGTACACTACAGATGACAAGAGCAATGTCCTTACTGACTTTTGTTGAAGTCGTTCTTAAATATTATTTACACTCATTCAGTTAATAGCAAAGCGTCGAATTAAACTTCAGCGTAAGTGGCTTAGTCTCTACACTACCACCTGGGCTGGGCCACCTGCCTGGATACCTATTATACAGCGGCAGCACAGTCCGTTGCATGGGGTCGGGAAGAGAGAGAAAGAGAGCAACACGGTAGCTCAAGCTAGCCAGAAGAGAGAATGGAAAGACCGGTCAGAAAAAAACCAGTGCTCAACTAATTGATATTAAACAGCTAGACAACTGAATTTATACCAGGTTGGGTTCAAAATAAAACATTTACTTTAGATATTGAACAAACAACTGTTATTCCACAAGTTTTTGATCAAAATTACCTATGGTCTTTGAGAGAATTCTTGTGGAGGCAGCCATCTTTAACTTTTGCACTTTTAAAGAACGCCCTCAACGAAAACAAAACCGAAACTTGAAAAGAAGCTGATTAAAAACGCGTCTTTCACTAACGCGTCAGAATTGCAAGGACAGGCCTAAATATCAAGTTATATGAAGAAACATAAGGGGAATTTAATGAAAGCATACCAGTCTCCTCTAAACAAAACTTGAAAATTGGAATGTATGAGAGTGGGAAAAGTGAATGATGATAAAACTCAAACAACAAAATTTACCGTACAATCTGAGACGAAACATTCGTGGCACTCAACAGCGAAAACGGCGTTGGATGAACTAAATGATGAGAAAAAGCAGCAAAGTTGAGGAGAGGGATGGACAGAAATAGCCATATAAAAATGAAAATAAATACAAAAACAATGATAAATTTATAATAGGCTTATACAACAATAATATAATTATAATGGTGATAAATAACGGTTTTTAAATTTTATTTTTCAATATTTTTAATTTATTCAACTTTACTTACCGAGGGTGTCCAAAAACAGCGGTATGCTGAGTGATGATCATGGAGTAGTCACATTAAAATATTACTTACAGTTCATCAAATTACAACAGTTATACAGAAATTAATAAAAGATAACACACTAAAAAAATATTATATAAGTACTGTATTATCATTATAATCACTCATCATCGTTTTATTATTTTCATCATCCGACTGCGTATTATATGTATTTTTTATCGCTCACTTATCTTGGCCGCCACCATGTCTTCATCATCGTCATCTTCATACTGTATTACTATGACCATAACATTTTTTTTTTAAAGAGATAATGGATGGCGGTATACCAGGCCTGCATGCTGCATGATAAGATCATCCATGCAAAGTTGAGCGCGACAGCCAGTCAACGCGTTCTTGCCAAACCGAACGGAGCGTGATATGTGAATACTGTACGTATACCATGGTGAATACAGACTTGAGCTTCCGGAAAAAGTACTCTCGCGTCAAAAATCGAAACTTGACCGTTAGAAGTACACACCTCAAAGTTCTGTCCTAAAGTTTAATTTCTTCTGCTAGGAGAGTAAAATTGAAGCATTGTAATAACCACTAAATAATATGGCAGGAGCTGGTGCAGAGAAAAATTTAGCCGAGGAAATGGAGAATGCATTTAAGGTGAAAAAAGACAGTAAGACTAGGCCTAGGCTAGGTCTACCTAACTAGCCTAAAAAAAAGGCAGGGCCTAGGCCCTATGCTGACTTATTAGCCTAGGCTGGACCAACAATTTGCTAGCAATGATAAAGACCTAGGCCTAGCCATGAGACCGTAGTGGACGGCGAGTGATGGTGTCGAAACGGACGTGTTCGAGACCTTCCAATGCTGTACTCGACGGCTTTGTTTCCTATTTATTATTTACCACGTACTTTTTGGCTTTGATATAATCAACAGTGGCATGGCTTATCTAGAAGTCTTGAAATGGGGGTGCTGATGGGAAGGGTGGACGCGAAGGTGAAGTGGGGGACCTTGATGATCAGTTAAGGGGCGTTATTAATTCGCGCAAGCCTTTCACAGTCTGATATATACACACACTGTGTGGCCACTGCTGATCCCCAGGGTCCTAACCTAAATATTGTAATCCAAATTTCCTTGTTGACTCCCAACAAAGGATCATCACATCAGCTTTAGGGATAGGCCAAGCTAGGGATAGTATAGTTGCTGTAATCTGTTAATATAGTATTAAATACAATTTTGTTTTACTTTCTGACTAAAGGGTTGTTTATCTAACCTCGTTGGTCAAGAACATTTCAACATTGTTGATAACATGGAAGTTAAAACAGGTAAGTATTGTATGTAGTGCTATGATTGTCCTGTTCATACAACCTTTCTCCTGCCCAATCTACAGTTTACTTACAATATATGTTCTGTAATTAGTAAGTGATTTCAGATAAATATGAATTTTCTCAATACGTTTTTGGCATTGCTATGCTATACATGGCTACCAGTGTATAAAGAAGCAATACAGTAATTCCAAGTTGGAAGAAGCCAATTTGACTTGTCTGCACATGGTGATACCTATCGCCTGCTGATTTCAGGGAAATATATATAAATTTATTAAAAACATCCAGATACCATAAATTGCGGAAGATTGGTTATTTTCCTGAAAATGAATGTGTAGACGTGCAATTTATATTTAATTTTTTGACTGTAGCTGTAAAATTGTAATTTATTGTTGTTTTAGTATTGCAGTATATTCAGAATGCTATTTTATTGCATGGTAACTTTTTTTTTTATTACACCAAGGTGTTGAACAAGCTGTAAACAAATTTTTAGAAGTTGCCAAGGAGACAGAAACATACTTCCTTCAGAAACGTTTGTTGCTTTCAAATAGCCACCCAAACCAATTAGTAAGAGAGGTTAGTAAATTAATTTTGAGACAACACTATCAATTAACATATACAGTATTATCTAAGGGTAACGATAGCAAATTGCACAAACTGCAGAGATATGGTATGAAAAAACTGATTACACAAAATGAATGAAGCTTCGCACAAAGCACAATCAGTAATTTGGAAATATATTTTTTTCTCTAGGAATGTGAGGAGTTGCAGAACGAGCTAAGGCGCAAAGATTTGCTAATACAGAAACAGATGAGAAGGCTGCAGGACTGGCAAAGAGTCTTCCAGTCTTCTGAGGCGAACGCTCCTCCCCCTCCACCACCCCAACAACAGATGCAACAGCAAATGTCACAGATACCCAGAGCGCAGTTCATGGCCAACCCTAGCCATGGCAACTTCCAAAACCAAGCACATCAAAGCCCATTAGCACATCTAGCCCAGGCTGCTTCAAATATAGGAGGTGGGTTTGAGAGGTGATGTTGCTAGGACAACAGCTGAAACATGGATTGTTTTGTACAGAAACCAATCTCTGGCAAATGATAAAAGTAGAGGACAATGGACTGTTTCGCTAAGCTCTGCCCCTTGGATATTGTTGCCAAATTCCCATGCTACAACAACCTAAACCACAGGTGGGCAAAATGCGGCTAGACAGCTATTTTTGTGCGGCTAGGCATTGGCTAGAAAACACCTTGTGTTTTACGGCCCGACACCGATCATATGTAAAAAATAACATTAAAGCTGAAAATAAAGTGGTGTAAAAGCAGTGCCTGGAGATTTTTCGAAGCACACTGGAAACATCAAAGTTTGGGTGCGGCCCTTGGTGTTAATTAAAAATTCGCTTCGGCCCTCCGACCGATTTTTATGCCCATCCCTGGCCTAAACTAATAAACATTTGCATTTGTGGGACAAGCACATATTCTGGTGATGATCTGATTGGTTAATGTAGTTGTTACATTTGATTGACATTCCATCCATTCTAACCATTGAAGTTCCTATGCATTGAATGTGTGTCAACCGCATTATTCATGCCATTTTCTAATGCACTACTGTACAGTATACAAACATAAGGTTTTTTTAATTTAAAAAACAAACCTGTATACTATTTTCATTTGTTCTTGAAATAATAATTACTGTATGTTATTTCTTTCTTTATTGATTTTTACATGCCCATCAGTGATATTCAAAAACTGATTCACGACCAGATTTACAATTAGACGCTTAAATATTGTCATAAAATCTTTCTATAATGCTTAAGGAAGCTCCGGTCTATGTACTTGGTGACACCTTACAAGTGTTCATATAAATTGCATACACCTTTCTTTTACTGGGTAAGCTGGAAAGAACAATTCAACCTCTTCCATTTCTCCAGATGATGTTTTGTATAGTATACCTCTTGCACCACAATCTGTTGCATTCTCTCGGAAAATCCTAGGGTGGGTAAAAATGTCTGAATTATGTTGCTTTCATTGGACAAAATTTTATATTTTGCATTTTCTCAAGATAGGCCTGCCTTTGAACATAATCAGTGTTACTTGAACAGGAAGTGAACCCATGCTGTAAAAATATTGTTTGGAATCATTTAATGTACTATTTTCAAATACTGTCATGCATAGAATGTCATCTATGAATATTGGATGCACTGTTGTTCACAGTACAACATGGAGAAAAAAATAAAGTACTCAAAAATTGTACACATTTTGTGTTTAATGACTAATAATTACAGAGTTAAAGCATTGTCTCTTTCACAGGCACCATCCTCCACTCATATGTTAGTATCAGCAACTACCTTTGCATAATTATTTTGTAAAAAACAAATAAAATACTTTACATCTCAATCTGTTGTCCTGTTTGGTAACTTTTGTCAGAGCTGTAGCGTTAAACACACATAGTTTTCTTTTAGTTACAATTCTGTTTGTATATTATTGTACATGAATTGGATTAGGACAACAACATCCAATCAGAAATTATCAATAAGTACTGCCCTTTTACTTCAAGATTAGAAATGATGAATTATCGAATACTGTACATAGTATAAAGTGATATAATTCATCTGCAACAAAGACACTGTTTAAGCAACAACCTGCATATTTGTAAAACTTTGTTAATTGGACAGATTTCAGAATGTGGTGCCACCCCCTTTTGGGAGGAATAAAAGTGTATTTCTTATACAATGTTAGACTCTAAAACCGATTAAATAGAGCCTTTTAAATCCCTCAACTGTCGTAGCTTCAGTGGCTTTGCCTTCTGGACCACCACTGAGCACGCTCCCACCTTCATAAGGAACATCGATATCCTTGATGTAAATAAAAAAATCTCATGTTCTTGATTGTTTAGCAGATTTCTTTACTACTACCTTTACAGTTTTCCAACAATTATTTCTATGATTTAAAATTTCTGTCCTACTGTACACTATTCCTGATTATTTATAAATTTTTCCTGCATCATGCTCCAAACGGGCCACACCACCAACAGATCATTTAATTCTAGTATCAGTATAAGACTGGTGTACAAGTCAAGTTTCATTTTAAACATCAACATATCAGCACTTAACATTTAACCTATCTGAAATAAAACTTTAAAACTTGGAACCCCTCTGTTATTATCCAGAGTCTGAATTAGAAAATAGCATCATTATAAAATATAACAAGAACATAGGTTTTTTTCTATTGCAATATCCTCAAGCCATTGGATTAATATCTGTTAATGATATTGTAATAATATAAATATATTTAGCACATGGCACATTACGTATTGTCCCTTGTACTGTTACTATTATTATTAGTTGCACTCAAGCACCTAGAAATTGATACACTACAGTATGCAGTACTGTATATAAACACAAATTAGAATTTATAGCCTTGTTATTGGTTCTACAAATAACCATTTGGGTGGTGTGGGATACATCATGAACTTCAGTGGATGGAGATGATTGTTAAGGTCACAGTGGACAAATCCCACACTCATCACCTGATTGTGGAGCCTTGATGGTGATAGGCTAAGATGCAAACGCACACAAAACTTAGGTGGATGTTGATTGGCTAAATACCAGCTTGGGTGTAACAGGTCACTTGTTCACTCAAGCAAGTGCTATGTGGTGGCTGGTGATGTCAACATTCTCGAATGAGGCCTGTTTGAACAAAATGTCGCTGATGACACACACAGCTTAACACTTTTGTCATATGATTGAAAATTTGCTGGTATTAGATGAGGTTTGTCTAATCTAACGTGACAGTGACAAATTGTTTTGCAAACTCTACTAGTGTCCTCATTGGCCTTCCTGTAAAAAATCAAATCAAAATATGTCACAAACTAATGAGCATATTATTAATACACAATCGAAGCTACAAGAGGTCCGACTCTCTAAGATTCATTGGAATGTAATCCTATTTCAAGAAGTACTACCACAAAGTAGAGGGCGTCCTTCAAAAGGCTGAATTGTAATAAAGTGCCCCCTATCTCATGGTAAGGTAGTACTGTACTTTTTTTAATGTATCATTATGTGCATACAAAATCAGAGCAGTCGGACCTCTTGCAATTCTTTACTCTTTGATACATCCTCACATACCTGTACTTAAAAATAAAGGCATACTACTTGGCTAATTAACTGATGCATTTTGATATTAATATTTAATTTTTTGTTTTTTAATACTATTTCATAAATTAAAACATAAGCTATTTATAATATAAGCTTACCAGACATTCCTTTACTTATGTACGGTACTCCATCCTGCGTGTTAGTATGCATAACACCTGCAATGTCCAAGTGAGCCCAATGCGGCACGGTAACAAATTCCTGAAGAAAGGCAGCTGCCGTACATGCTCCCGCCGACCTAATTAGGTAAAAAGACCGATTAGAATATAGTGACTATTTTTAGCTACAGAAAGCACACAGGGCGCTAATTTAAATATAGGGCTTTGGGAACATTTGTGTCAAAAAAGTTTTTATCCATCTAAATTTAATAATATGCACTATGATCATGCATTTAAACAGCTATCTGCATTTGAAATATAGTATTTGGACGCAGTCATGAAAAAACTACTGTGTGGTTATATCTAAGTGCGAACAGCTGTACAATTTAGCCAAGGTAAACTTGGCCAAATGCTTTCTAATGGGAACATGGATTAAGACTAACCTTGAACTGGTTCCAATGTTATTTAGGTCTGCTAGTTGACTATCAGATATTTGTTTAGTATAGTGCTGCAACAGAGGCATTCTCCACACCCTGTCACCTGTCATGCCACCTGCCTATAACAATGAAGCAGATAACAAATTCAAACTTAATTTCAGGCGCAAGAATTTAACCACTTTTAGTGGAAATCCATTCACAAGAGAAACCTACACTTAAGACCCTCAGCGCTCCTGACTTATGCTCCTGACAGTGACATTGACTCCCCCCACCCCACCTGTCTGGTAAATGCTCGTGGCAACTTGACCCTAAAATTTTGAAGCAGAAGCAGCACCAGGACTTGCCTAGGGGGAGGGTTGGTGCTGATGTCGTGCGTTGCTCAAAATTTATAGAAAGTCGCTATGACTATTTAGTTTCAAGCCCTTATTTAATCAATTTCAATGTCTATTAATATGTAGAAAATACAGAAAATATTTTTTCTTCCCCTGTACAGCTGCCACTGATTTGAAGCCAAGCAGAATCTTAACCACCACGCTATAGCTCCACTCCATGGTCAAAATGCAAACTTAATAAAAACAAGATGGGCTTATAACAGAGGCACTATGGTATTACAGAAGGGTGTTCACACAGCATTGGTTGAATAAGCCTGACTGAGCTTGAAAGTATTAGACATTTTAAACTTGCACACTGTTTCCCTGAACCACTATTACCAAGTAGTTGTACACATTCCCAAACACACAACTTACAATCTTAAATTCTAGATTATAATATTTTGAATAATGGCATGATGTAATACAGTTAGAACTTACTTGATGAAATATATCCCATAATTTAGTAGAGTTAGTGAAAAGTCCAGTGACTCCTGACCCCAAGGCTATATCAATGGCACCTGTAATGAAACAACAATGACCATCAAATGAGCCTACAAATGCCAGAAAAGGAAACCAAATAATACGCATAATTATCATTGTTGAAGTTGCAATTTTTGTTCTTCCATAATTCATAAATAATTTATAGAAATATTTCATAACTTTAGAGAAGATTGGTTCAGAGATTTCCATTCAGGTTCTGAACCTCACAGAAATTTGAACCACACGCTGACCGTTCTTGGCCTGCTGTACTTAGATACCCCAGGCTGCAAGGTTGACGGGCTGTGATGCAGACCATGCTATGTTGCAGCCTTACATGTGAGTATTACATGGCTTTTAACTATAATAAACATTGCGGTGGCTTCTCATTATTAATTACGGTAACATCATTCCTATATAACTGACAATTATATAGCTTCCATATATTTTGCAATTAATTATCTTATACATAATTTTAAGGTAAAATAAACGGTATATTTGAATGTATTTATCTTGTCCAGATATAAATTAATGTTATATTGCCCCAAGAACAATAAACAAAATGTTTAACGCAGGACAACAATTGCATCCCATTCCAACTCAATTAAGTTCTGGTTGGTGAATGTCCCATAAATTGATTGGCTAAAAATTTTACTGTTGACATTAGTAATTGACAAATCAATATTTGCAGAGCACCAATATGACAAGAATCAAAATCAAAATTAAATTCTCTGGGCATGTCAGAGCTTACAAAGTTGTTTTTAAGTCCAGGCTAAATATAGCAACAGATTGTGAACTAGTGATGAGATTTAAAACAGAGGCAGTGAGGAAAAAAAATGATTTGTGGTCATAAAGTTGTAAGTATTGCAAATTAATTCATATCATAAAAAAAAAACTTCCTCCATCATATATTTCAAAAACAGATAATAAATAACTTATAAAAGTTAATTTTGAACCAACCTGTTAATGTGGCTACGTCAACAATAGCAGCTGGATTATGGTGTTGACAAGCAAAGCAGAGAGCATCAGCCAATAGCAGACGTCCCTCTGCATCTGTGTTGTCAATCTGAAAAAAAAAAAAAAAATCACATTTTTGTTATACAGACTTTCGTAAGGTGAGACTTTTTTTATACCTTTTCTAGCGAACCCACTGTCCGCCAATAATGATGATTTCAAATAAAAATAAAATGCTATTTTTGGCCAAATAGATACCACCCGCTGCCACAAAAAAAACCAAAATTAAAATAAAAAAAAAAACATAAAAGTTTTTCTTTATTTTTATTACAACGTCCATCGCTGCCTTGATATATTTCTTTGTAATTACATGTATATAAATTTAAAGCATTTACAATCCCTTTACTATACTGTCTACATTTAACAATAAAATTTATTTATTTTCTCCTCCATCTGGATGTTTTTGTCAAAACTATTTGCTAAATAAGAAAAAAAAATTTATTTATTATTTTTTTTTTGCCCTCCTCTGATGATCTTAAAAAAATATAAGTTCGCAATACAAAGTATAAGTCTTTGCCTAGTTGTGCATATAAGCTGTGAATCAGCAAGAAACACTTGACTAATACCAGACTCACATTAGACATTACTTTACAAGGGAAGTTTAATAAAGGTTACACACAGATATTCCTACAGAATTTAGCACTGTCTTCACACAAGAAAAGAAAAACTTTGCTAAAAGCCTGAGCTGGTAAAATAGATAATACTGATGTTTTGTACCTGTATAGTCTTGCCGTTCATCGCAGTGACAACGTCCCCAGGCCTGGTGGCCATACCATTTACCATGTTCTCACAAAGCGGTACCAGACCGGTCACATTTATGGGAAGTTTAAGTGATGCAATGGCAGAGATGGCTGCTACAACATTTGCTGCTCCTCCCATGTCCCCTCGCATTACGTCCATCTTAGCTGATGGTTTGATAGAGATACCGCCACTGAAGTCAGAAAATATAGTTTGAAAGGCTGCAGTATCAACAGAACATGCACAGTGGAGGATATTCACTATTGCTTGTGTTTTCTTCCACGCCTTTTTAGGTGGATTTTTTCCAAATGTTTTACTTTATTAATTCAGGCAAACTAAAGACATATATTTTAAAGGTTTATTAGTTAATTTACCCTTTCAGAGTCTAGGTTTTAGTTCTTAATGTAGATTTCATGGTCACTATGACAACTTCATTCATTACAAAGAAAACTGTCTGGTTTTAAAACGTACATTATAATTCATATTACATGTTATAATTAATATATTTATCCTATGGAAAAAATTTATTATAAACTATTTACCTGTCAAAGGTCACTCCCTTTCCAACGAGGACCAAAGGCTTTGATGAGCGTTCCCCTCCTTTGTACACAAGTTCCATGAACACAGGTGGCTGAGATGAGCCTTTAGTAACACTGAAAAATGCTCCCATCTTCATTTTTTCAATCCAGGCTTGGTGACTATAAGGGGGAAATTGCATTACTTTAAGATGTACTGCCTCTTATGAGCTAAAAAATAATTTAATTCCATATTTGAATTGCATAATCATCTACATTAATATATAATTTATTAACTTGAATGTGGAAAAAATTCTCACTCACTGGACAATAATCTCCAGTTCATCAATCCATGGCAGTTTTTCTTCTGTGATTTTGGCAAATGACGTTGGATACAACAAATTTGCAGGCATTTCCATCAACTTCCTTGCAAAGTTTTGACAGTCAGCAAGAATTACTCCTTTCTTCCATGCTTCTTTTTGTTCACTGTGATACAAATCAGCATGATTATTTATATACAGTTGAGAAAGGAGAACTTCAAAGTACAGAGAAAAAAAAAAGTAAATAAATTTGAAATATAAGGCTTGCCATCCCAAAAACCAGAGTACCATCACTAAATGTTAAACTGAGTAATTTGCAGAAGAATGTGAAAGTATTGTATACTTTAGTACAGAAAAGCTGCAATACTTTTACTCATAACTTTAGTAATAGTAAGCAGATTCCATTAAATGAACCATTATTTTTTAAGCTTATAATACAGAGAATATGAATATATTAAAAATGTAATTTTATGTTTGGTCACTGATACGGGTTTTGGCATGCCAAGCCCCGTTTGGAGATACATTTATTCTATAACTTTCTAGTCTTCACAAGGTCCCATTGATCTTGTCAGGTGTACAGTTACTATAATTGTTGTCTGATCATTTTTATTAGATAATGTTTCCTTACCTACTCCCATTATGCAGTTCAATATTTACTTCTGGTTGTTTATTCTTAACATCCTTCAGCTCATCATATTCATAAAGACCCAGAGCTGAGCCTTCAGCTGAAGCTGACGAAAACAGAAAAAATGAAAAGTTAGTAGCAGCTAGTTCAGTCGACTAAACTGGCGGTAGCCACTGTGTGTGTGTGTGTATGCATGCGTGCTGAACCGTGGAGAACCATTGGCACCCAGTTCAACTTCATCCGCTGTGAACTTTATGTGGCTGAAAATTCAAATATAAAAAGCGTCTTTCAGATTAGACATTTAAGCCATTGGTCTTGTGTGCAATATGGCTCATTTTGCATGTTAAAGATAGAGTGCACTCTTCTGAAAAGGGTAGGGGACTGTCTCTCGGTGTACTGCCTAACTACTACTGGAAAGACCCTACAGAAAGTCTTCAGACTTTCCAATCCTCCAATTAGTGCAATGGTTATCATTTGACAGGGAATTTTGATATATTTGGGTAGTGCAATCAGGTGGTCCTTTCTTTATGTGACATGTTTTTGAATTTAGCTGTTGTAATGTTATTCTTTAACTGTAATATTTTTTTTTCTTGTGTAAATTGGTGTATTAATTCTTTTGTAATGCAAGCTTTTTTTTTTAACATAACATATATCAGCAGCAAGCAACAAGCCAGAAAGCAAGGAAAGAAACAATATATATAAATAAATGGTAAAAAGTGTCAACTAAATACTTTGTTACATCCTAGTGATGAGCATAAGGTTACCCTAAATATATACTCTGTTGCTGAATCTGAATAATCCTTCAAAATCTCAACTTGAAGCACTGACTTTTAATTCTATCATAAATTCGCCAGAGAGCCTAGATTAATTAAGATTTTATTCATCTATCAACAAAAGAAATGTTTAACATTTTTTTGTACTTCCAAATAAGGAATAAAACAAGAAGTTAAAACAAATAAAAAACAAAGAATATCTACCTTGAGCACAGGAAAATGGCTCTACTTCAACCAGGTTGGCTCCTGCCTTCCTAAGCAGCCTAATTCCAGCGGAAGCTGCAATTCTCACATTTTCCAGACTCTCATCCAAACCCTCGTGCTCATTAAATCCGACTCCTTCCTTCCCAACACCTACTACAGCTACTGAGGAGAACTCCTGAGGGAGAAAAGGTTGTATAGAACCTGACATATAAACATGTTGTTCATAAGTATTTCATAGTAATTATTATTTATTAAAACTTAATCAATTAAAATAATTCATTTAAAAATGAAAATGATAAATACAGTATGTAATTCTTTCTTTGGTAAGATTTCACTGTTATTTCATATTAAAACTAGTGCATACCTCAAGAGAGACGTATATTTGAAAATGATGCATATAGCTAATATATTGAAAAGTTAAATTGAAATGGGACAATGTTATCATTTAAGGTAACACAACGGTCTGGATGTGTTGAGAGTGCAAGAAACATATAAAATTACTATAACCATGGAGGTATTATTGAGAAGGAGATCACTAGGCAACAGATCCCTTTGACGCGACAAACCTATGTGTTCCCCGCTTTTGGATCGCGCGCGGACGTATTACCCTATAATTCACATTTTTTCGTTAGCAACAACTTGGCAACGACATGCATTTATACGCTTCCAGCAGAGCAGTTGTGCAATAAAACGTTTGATTTTAACCCATTAAATATCTTTATAATGAACCCTGATTAGATTTTTTCGGGCTTTTGGTATGTTATTATTTGTATATTTCAGGAACGGATTCCGTAAAATATTTATGTTAAAATTACT
>NW_022755542.1:1256503-1258982 GCF_011630105.1 Anneissia japonica | reverse complement strand
CATGGGACTTCAAAGGCATCGCGCAAACGTTCTTTACGCGCTGCGGCAACTTTGATCTTGGTTCATTTGCATAGCGCTGTGTGCGCGTAGCTTTGCCGAGTGATCTCCTTCTCAATAATACCTCCATGCTATAACTGTGCCCGGCTTCAGCCTTTTAAGTCAGAGTTTACACTGATGGATAAAAAAAATTAATTACTGAATTTTACAGCATACCCCACCAACAGTAAATTGAAGTTTGACTTGTTCTAGGTCTGTACTTACTTCATCTAACCCATAAAATACTCTAGCCTTGCCCTTTTTTAATGCCGGTCCAGAACTGAAAGAAGCAGTATTTCAATGTAGATTTTGTTTACTGGAAATGCAAATAATAGGCTAACACATGTAATATTCTATAATTACAAAATTAAAAAAAAAAAAAAAAAAAAAATTTACAGCCAGAATACCGTAGCACGCAAAATGTAGCTTACTATTCCTCTACAAAACAATAACTTAAATGTACATGTGCCTAGTTTGGACAACATGTGTGTTTGTAAAACAAGAGTCAAATACTATTTGCAGATGTTTTGGCAATTGTTGTAGATATAACCTTTTATATTTTCTGTTCTTTTGTAACAATTATTTACTTTGCCAAATTATGGTTTCATTTCAGATGTAAAAACTAACCATGATTTCCAAGTACAATGTTATAACAGCTCCCTTAGGATATTTGTTACATATACCATAGTACATGCTTTTGGGGTTGGTTACTTTAGCCTTGTTTGTTGTGCCAAACAAGTTCTTCAATACTGAATGAACAGTGTGTTTTGTTTAAAAGACACTTTTGACATTTCATCAGTCAAAATACAGGAAAATACCTAAAAAAATCAAACAAAATTTAGATCAAATAAATTAATAGCTTCCATCCAATAAAATAAATCGAAAAAAAAAATAGTTTTCACCACTTTACAAATATTACTACAACATCCATAAATCAAATTAAAACCAGTAAGTTATTTCATCCATTAAAATGAGCTATTTAAAATTTGAATTTGAATTTTTGAGGTACTTTTCTGTATTTTGACTGATAGTACATGTACTAAGCTACAGTAAAACTTGGACCAACCTACATACATGTTTAAAAGTTCTCCAAGTTTTCCATTGATTTTCTTGTTAAAAATTTCTGCTGATTTTGATAGGATAAAACCTTCACCATCCTCATTCTCATATGCTCCAAGTACAACTCCTTTCTTCTGGAAGAAAGAAAACGACGATCAGCTTCAAATGCATGCATTCTAGGACTAGCAAGGTAGGTGCTAGCATCTGATATGCAAACCTAGGTACTCTCCTCTCTCTCTGTCTCTTATTTACACCCCTCCTCTGCAGGAGCAGTGCTACCACTGCCTAGGCCTACCACCACCACACAGTCACAGACAGGCAGCGTAAGGACTAAGGGAACTTACTGTCTTACAGGTCGTCTTATAGGCACCGTACATGTCATACTCATATGCCTACTTGAGACCGAATTAGAGTAGGCCATTTTTAAAACTGCAATGATGCCCTTACCTTTGTGTTTGTACTGCAATTTCGAAAAATACTGATGCTGAAACGGCTCAGAGAGTGACAATTCAACTCTGTTCGGTATCTGCACAACCGTGCTAAGGACGCTGCCATATTGTTATTTTAAAACTGGTTCCCGAGCGAACAGAGGCTAGGCGACAGCGACCCTGGATGATGCATGTAAGCTAAGGTGGCGCTCTTAAAAACGCTTTCACTTTTTGTCAACTGAGAGAAGCTCTGCTCTGACCTTTGATTGATGTAGGGGCCTACTGTTCGTGAACCAGGGGTATTTTACTTGCAGAAAATTGCCACATGAGTTGCTCTCAGCCCAACACAAGATATGTGACCATTTCATGTTGTAATTTGTGCCGAATATGTAATAAATAGGCTAAATCATAATAAATATGCATTTTAGATTCTTGATCCAAGGAAACTAAACACTTTTTCTTGGGCGGATTTAGGGGGCGCCTGCGACCCCCCCCCCACTTATATCACAAAAAAAGGGTTTTTTTTTAGATAATTGAATGGATACACAATTCCATTGAAAGGTTGATTCATATCGCACAATGCATAGCTACAAAGACAGTTTAAGCGCAGATGCACCAGCATGGAATTCGTGCAATCAATCACTCTCTATCGAGGTCAGGTATGTGCTGTCACTGAACCCCACGCACAGTGACCACAGTACACTGATATGTGTGCATATCTCCATTGACGACACCCCTTTAGTAGACTTACTCTTTTAATAAAGTACAGTTTTTGTGTAGACAACATTTGCAGGGGCGGATCAAGAAATGTCCAAAAGGGGGGGGGGGCGGAAGCGGGGGCTGAAAGTTGGGCCGATTGAGACAACACTGTCGTAGGGGGGCTGGGGCATGCCCCCGCGAAATTGTTGTGTTCTAGACGCCCGAACATAACATTTGAGGCATTCTGGGCTATCATT
>NW_022755542.1:1255876-1256216 GCF_011630105.1 Anneissia japonica | reverse complement strand
TCTTACCAAATGTAACAAAATGTAACCAAAAGTAACATTTTACGGCACGTGTGAAAGTACCTCCGTGTAATATCCTTGTAAAATCTCGGAACGTCTCGGTAATCTTTACCAGCCTCGCTGAGGCTGGTAAAGCTTCTGAGATGTAACATGGATGGATCTGCGCATGCGCAGGGATTTCAACACAGCAACAATCTACTGTTTCACCGGGTTCTTTGAATTTTCTTCCTTCTGCATACGATTCTGATCCACTAGAAATAGATAGGCCTAGTTTTTCTCAATGATGAATGAATTACCCTTGTTATTGATGCTAATTAGTAATGGTAGAAGAAGAAGATATACA
>NW_022755542.1:1240012-1255842 GCF_011630105.1 Anneissia japonica | reverse complement strand
GAGTCGACAGAAACGTTGGAAGTTATGCCTAGTTTAGTAGTAGTAGTACAGCAGTTGTTAAAAGGGTATTGATTGCTTCGAATGTTTACTGTGATGGTGAGTTCAACAGTCCATCTGTGACAGGGGTTCTCAACTTGGCCTAGGCTAGACCTATATCGCAGTAGGGTAAAAATGGTTCATTGAATAAACACTGAATAAATTTTACACAACCTTGGCATTACCTTACAGCAGACGCGTGTGAATGCTTTTTATCTCGGTAGGAATAACTCGGGAGATCGCTCGGTTACAATTTGTTACTTTTTGTTAAATTTAACTTCACGTGTGAATCGGGTATTAGGCGGATTTAGGGGGCGCCTGCGACCCCCCCCCCCCACTTATATCACAAAAAAGGGGTTTTTTTTTTAGATAATTGGATGGATACACAATTCCATTGAAAGGTTGATTCATATCGCACAATGCATAGCTACAAAGACAGTTTAAGCGCTGATGCACCGCCAGCATGGAAACCTTTGTGCAATCAATCACTCTCTATCAAGGTCAGGTATGTGCTGTCACTGAACCCCACGCACAGTGACCACAGTACACTGATATGTGTGCATATCTCCATTGACGACACCCCTTTAGTAGACTTGCTCTTTTAATAAAGTACAGTTTTTGTGTAGACAACATTTGACACTTTTGACGTGTAAGTTTTGCTTCCTTGTTTTCAAATACAGTACCATGGTTTAATCATATTGTGTAATTTAAAAGATATTACTGTATGAAATTGTATAATCCTGTTGTCTAATTGACATGAAACAGTGGCGTAACAGGCGGGGAGGGGGAGCAGACTGCCACCCCCTGACGGTTTTTACCGGGCTGAACTAGCCGTCGTATCGGGCTGGGTAATAAGAGAAAAGAAAAAGGGGAGAGGGAGGGAAGGAGAAAGAAGAAGGAGAGAAAAGGAAAGGAAAAAGGAAAAGAAAAAGAAAGACAAGAATAAAAAGGAAGATATCATAATGACCAGATTCACAACCTGCAACCTCTTCTCCACTTAACTCCTTTGATCTAAGCTGCCAGATGGCGTAGGCTAACCACCGGGGAACAAGGGGAAAATATCTATCTTTGGAAAACCTCTCCCACCCCTTTATAATTGCCTTTTTCATCCCCTGAAAGTGCCTAAAAATCTCACATTTCGCACACTTCGCGCGCATTTCTTGTCAGAGTAGGCCAATTTCCTCTAAAAATTGCACATTTTAGGGATTTTGGATCAATTCCGACGAAATTAGAATTAAAAACACCGGGGGACAAGGGGAAAATATCCATCTTTGCTAAAATCCTCAAATTTCGCACACGCCCCACTCCTCCCCCCTCTATTTTTTTGTAAAGAAAAAATTACACCCACAGTGTTTAAGTCTTCTTTTCCTACCAAAAACACCCTAGAAGAGTGCTATTTATAAATCCACTTGGTGAGAAATAGAACACTTGTAATTTACTCAGTGTTTTTGCTGATTTTGTGATTTTTATGTTCAATGTTGCTGAGAAACTTCATCATGTTTTCTAGAAGTGAAATTTATCTTTTGAAATGGTGTACATTTATGAGCCTTTGTAGGTTGTCAAAGATTATGTTGTGAGTAGATGAATTATTTCTAATTTAATGACACATGTCATAGTTGCATTTTGCAGGTACTCTGTATGTTAAAATTTCTTTTAAAAGACATACACCTATTATTTTTTTTATTTATTTGTTACTGAAAACTACCATGCTAGATAGTCAAAATCGACTCAATACAACCTCACATTCCTCAAATGTGCTGGGTTTCAAGGGGGCTTCGACCCCCACCAGGGGTTTTGTCCCTGGACCCCGCCGGGGGCCCTGGGCGGCCCCCCTGGCCCCCAGCCTAAGGCTCGCTTCGCTCGCAGATTACACCCCCTCATTTTTCTGGCAGGCTGCATCCGCCCATACCCTCGGTGCTTCGTATCTTGGCTGGTCGTCCATCTTTACTTTGGCGCCCCCTTCCCCCTTACGCTAAATCCTGTATCCGCCCCTGTTTTTTGGTCAGGACTTTGAACATGTCACATGGATTTAAAATCATCTTTATGGCAAATTTACGAATTCTTGCCTTTTTTCATGAGATCCAGAAAACGCATGCATAGGCCTATCTTATGATTGCCGTACCTTTTCTCCGATCATGCTATATTGTGTCACATAGGCCTATGAATGGGTTTCAACCGTATTCTATGATCTAATGCAATAAACGGAGCAAATTTATATAATAATATCTCATAATTCCCATGCAAACAATTGTTGACAAGTTTTTTCATAAGCTTTACTAATTTAAGTATCTACGGAAATTTCTCTCTCTCAACTTGCACTTGGCAAAGTTCACCAGAGGCAAAATACACAAAATATGTGCTGGTAAAAAGATAGTAATAATTATCTGCATTCTTTGAATTCTCTTCTCTCTTAAAAAGCAATATGTAAATCAGTACCAACATAACATGGCCGACGGAACCGGGGGGGGGGGGGCGGGGCCGGGCCCCCCCCCACACGTTTTGGCAAAAAATATATAATGTCTGGAGATTTTTGTATGATCGGAAAGAAATGCAAGAAAAGAAAAAGGGAAGAAGGAGAAGGAAAGAAAATGTTTATCCAGTCCCTGGCCGAGTAACATTTTCTAGCAATTCACATTGGCGGATCTGGGGTAGGGGCGTCATCGGTCCTGACCCCTCCATTGGGCCAAAAAAAAAAAGAATTCTAGACCTACCTTTTCAGGACCGTGAGCTGATTTTTTTTTTTTTTTTTTTACACTTAAGAAAATTAAAAATTTTTAAGAACATAAAATTCATTAAAACACAATTCAAATGTAGAAAAAGTTCATTTCCCGCCATCTAGGAATCACAATTTTCCCGGGGAAAACCCCCCGGACCAACCTTTCTTGTTGGGATTTATCGATTCATGGAAAAAAGAATACGCATGCAACTACTCATTTGTTTATGTATACACACATAAAATAAAAATGAGAAAAATTTACCTGACCGTTTTCAAGAGGGGAAAACCTTGAATTTTGAAGATATTAAAAAGTCATTTATAAATGACATTTCAGAAGTCAGGAAAGCTCATTTCCCGCCATCTTTGGTGTTCATTGATTCATTGAATCATTTTCAAGAGGGGGAAAACCTTGAATTTTGAAGAACTTAAAAGTAATTAAAAGACACCTCAGAAGTCAGGAAGCTCATTTCCCACCTTCTAGGAATCAAAATATTCCCTGGCGAGAACCCCCAAACCCCACTTTTTTGGGATTTATCGACTCATGGAAAACGAAATTCGTATATGCAACTACTCATTTTTTTTAATGTATGTATACACACATAGGCCTAAGGCCTATCTACTGTAATAACAATGGAAAAAATAAATTACCTGACCGTTTTTAAGAGGGGAAAACCTTGAATTTTGAAGAACTTAAAAGTAATTAAGACACATCAGAAGTTGGAAAAGCTCATTTCTCGACATCTAGGAATCAAAATTTTCACGGGGGAGAACCCCCGGCCCCCTTTCTTTTTATGATTTATCGATTCATGAAAAAAAAAATTCGTATGCAAATACTCATTTTTTTTTATGTAAGCCTATATGTATACACATAAGGCCTATTTACTGTAACAAGTGGAAACAATTACCTGACCGTTTTCAAGAGAGGAAACCTTGAATTTTGAAGAACTTAAAAGTAATTAAAAAACAACTTAGAAGTCGGGAAGCTCATTTCCCGCCTTCTAGGAATCAAAACTTTCCCGGGGGAGAACTCACGGACCCCCTTCTTTGGGGATTTATTGACTCATGGAAAAAATCGTATGCAACTACTCAATTATGTTTTATGTATGTACACACATATAAGGCATAGGCCTATCTACTGTAATAACAATGGGGAAAATTCACCTGACCGTTTTCAAGAGGGGAAAACCTTGAATTTTGAAGAACTTAAATTAAAGTCGCTAAAAGATACGTCGGGAAAGCTCATTTCCCACCATTTAAAAATTAACATTTTCCCAGGGAGAACTGAACCTCCCTTTTCTCTTTGGGTTTATTGATTCATTATAATAATTTTCAAGAGGGGAAAACCTTGAATTTTGAAGAAGAAGTAATTAAAAGACACCTCAAGTCGGGAAAACTAATTTCCGCCTTTTAGGAATCAAAATTTTCCCGGGGGAGAACCCCAGACCCCCCCTATCTTTTTAGGATTTATCGATTCATGGGAAAAAAATCGTATGCAACTACTATTTTTTTTTAAATATTTTTATGTATGTATACAATCATAAGGCCTATTTACTGTAAAAGCAATGGGAAAAATTACCTGACCGTTTTAAGAGGGGAAAACCTTGAACTTTGAAGAGCTTAAAAGTAATTAAGACGCCTTAGAAGTTGGAAAAGCTCATTTCCCGCCATCTAGGAATCAAAATTTTCCCGGGGGAGAACCCCCGACCCCCTTTTCTTGGAGCTTATCGATTCATTGAAAAAAGAATACGTAGGCCTACGCAACTACTCATTTTTTTTTATGTATGTTTACACACATATCAGGCCTATTTATAAGAATGAGAAAATTTACCAGACCATTTTCAAGAGGGAGAAAACCTTGATTTTTGAAGAACAAAGTCATTAGACACCTAGCTCAAAAGTCGAGAAAAGTCATTTCCCGCCATCTAGAAATCAAAATTTTCCCGGGGGAGGACCGCGGACCTCCTAGATTTGTTTCCAGATCTGCATGATTTTATATTCTATTCATCTTATAAATGGGGCCCCACCCCCCACTTTGAAAAACGTTCTGCCGGCCCTGCATAAAGATGGCAGAGACACAAGAATGATAACCAAGCATCGATCAGGCCTATCATCATTTTCTTCACCTGAATGTCGGTCACTTGTTCCAAAAATATCTTAGAATTAGGCTTTGGTGGGAATTCAGACAGATTATGGACACAAAAAAGACCTGGTGTAAGGCGTAATCGTAAGAAGCTTTTTATTATAACAATCTTTCATCATACCAGGCTCTCCGTTGTATCCTTACGCAGACTAAAGCTCAGACATAACAAAGCTTGCGCTAGGTTCGATATAAAAATAAAATGCTAAAATGTTATCCTTAAACTGTTTAATATTCGAAAGATCCGACATGAATAATTTTAAACTGTATTAAGTGTGCTCTTATAATACTCTTAGGCGCGAAAAATAATAAACAGTGAATATTTAAGAGTTGTCTTTTTAATCTTTTAATTGATACTTTCGTCTTTAACTTTGTCCATATCTATGTATTGTATTGTTTTTTTATTTATTTATTTATTTTTTTAAAATTAAATACAGAAAATGAAAACTATCGATAATCGTTTCTTAAAAAAAGAGTACTACACAATAACATAAAAATAATAAAAACAAAATGGATCGGCCCTCTTGGCTCAAATTGATACTCAAGCGAATTGATTCCTTTTTGACAGAGGAACGGACTTATTATTGCGGAGTGACCATTATTATTCAAAACGACACAGGCGACTGAACATACCACAATAATTTAGCTTTAGAGAAGTTTTTAATGAATAGCGAGTAATACCACTACAATACAAACAAAAGCTATTGAAAGTGGTCTGACTCTGACGTACGTCTGTTCACCCCTATTAATGATTGACGTTTTATAGCCAGCAGAAGTAAAACTCAGGATTGTGGTTCATTTATTTGTATGATCTGTTTTTATGCGACGTTTCAAAGTCGTTTTCTCTGCCGAAAACGTATCTAATGTTCTGCATAATTTAAAATTTGAAGATGGAACGTTTTAAACAAGTGATTCGTAATGTACATAGGCGCAGAGTAATAAATATCAACAATTTGGATACAGAACTAAATAGATGTTTAAATACGTTTGACTTGACGATGGTAGGGGTGAGTTATACGTTAGGCATTGGTCTGTATGTCCTGATTGGAACAGTTGCCAATACAATGGCAGGTCCTGGTGTGATCTTATCGATAATTATAACAGCTATATGTGCCTTATTCTCTGCGTTGTGTTACGCTGAATTTGGTTGCAGAGTGCCAAAAGCTGGTAGCGCATATCTTTACGCCTACGTGACTGTCGGTGAGATTTGGGCTTTGGCGATAGGCTGGAACATGATTTTAGAATATATGGGGTGTGTAGCCGGAGTCTCCTCAGGTTTTGCTGGAGCGATTGATGACACTTTTGATGGCGTCATCTACAATTTAACTGTAGACAATCTTATGGGCGGACATCCATGGACGTCTCCATACTTTGTTAAATACCCAGATATAATAGCCGGACTTTTGGTTTTAACGATCTCAGTTGTCCTACTGTTTGGCGTTGATATATCATCAAAACTAAACAACATTTTAGTTTTCAGTCTAGTTATTGTTCTACTATTATTAATTGGGTATTGTTTGAAGTTCGCGAACATTTCAAATTGGACAGACTATGGTGGATTCTTCCCATTCGGACTCGTAGGTGTATGTGAGGGCGCAGCTCAAATGTTTTTCCTCTTTGCTGGCTTTGAAGTTATTTGCATATCAAGCGAAGAATGTAAAAATCCAATCAAAAGTTTGCCTATTGCATTGATATTAACAATTGTCGTTAACGCAATTTTTGGAGTAATATCCGCTGTTTGTCTCACTTTAATGGTACCCTGGACAGAAATTGACATAAAGTCTCCTTTTCCCCAAGCTTTTCGAAAATTCCACGAAATTGTGCCTACATACCTAGTAACCATTGGAACTATTATTACAATTTCTGGGACAATTCTGAATGCTTTACATGGGTTATCAAGACTCATCTATTCAATAGCATCAGATGGACTATTGTTTCCTCTGTTTGCGCGTCTCTCTGAAAATCTAGTTCCAGCGATAACAATTGTAATCGTCGGGATAACCTCTTGTATATTGGCGGTATTTCTCAGTTTTCGTACTCTAGTTCAACTCCTGAACATTGGCAGTATAGTATCATATCTAATCATAGCCATCTTATTGATTGTTATCAGGTACAGGCCTGTAGAAGAAAATGCGATTTTTTATCGGGAAGAAGAGAAAAAAGAAAACGTTCAAACTGATTCTGTCGTAGGTGGCACACTTAAGGCCCAATTCAAATTTCTTAAGTTCCTTCAAAGCGAGATTCCAGGGCGCGTTGTGGTAGCCTCTCTTACAATGTATGTCATATGCTCCGGATGCTTCTTATTTCTTATTTTTCATTCGGATCGGAGCTTGGGAGTCCTGCATTTAGTTTTTCTTGTTGGCGCATTCTTAGGTTTCTGCGTGATTCTGCTCCATAATCAAAACGAAGAAGAACCACCATTTAAGGTAAGCTACCGATATTCTTCGGCTTATCTATTATTTAGGCACATAAACAAAGGATTACCAATAACAAATTTAGCAATTGTCCTATTTACAGATGGCAGTCCCTTCCACAAGACAAACACACAGACAAGATGCTCTGCATAAACTATATCATCACTGTCCTACAAGTATAGGACAGTGATATTATTTGGTATTGTCAATCCTTGACGCATGTTTGTGTGTATATAAATAAAATAAAAAAAAAAAAAAAATTCTTTCATTTTACTTGACTAATTAATTTTATTTTTACTATAAATATGTATTCTTTATATGAAAGGATTATATTTTATTCTCTTTTTACGCATACATTTAGTTAGACCGCGATTCCATTGTCAACAAATATTTGTAAAATAAATTGTTTAAATGTTATTTTGAAAACCTCCAACAGGTGCCGTTTGTACCGCTAGTTCCTGCGATTTCCATAGTTTGCAACATGATGTTGCTTGCTAATTTGTCGGGATTAACGTGGATTCGCTTCGTAGGTTGGGTGGCGATTGGTAAGCCAATTTTCTTTTACTGAAAACTAAAACAATAGTTCTAAAAGATTTATTTTTGTTTGGATTTGCTTGAGAAACTGGTACATGGAATTTAAATACAAAGTTAGCTTGTTTTGGAATACCGTGTACTCCTATTTCTAACTTCTTTTCTTTCTTTTTTTTGTGGGTTTTTGGCTCCTTGTTTCTCCCTCCCCTTTCGATCCGCCTCTGGGTTTTCTCTAGGAAAGTGTGTAGTAGGGTAGGGTAGGACTGGACCGGTTGGTGTGTGCTTGAGCTATCAGGCTGGTGTTGACAGATGTTGTTAGGTGTGCCCTGCCAATTTTTGATTGATTGAATGTTTGATTATTATTATTAATAATTACTATTTTTATATTATTAGGTATGGTGATCTATGTTGCGTATGGGTACAGTCACAGCACTGTAGGACGTATGAACGAAGAAGAGGCAGAAGCTCTCAATCCGTACTCTTGTAATTATGACACTGAAGAAATTACTGAATTTGGAACAATACCTTTGGACTGTCTGTCACTAGAAACACAAAAGTAAAAAATGAAAGATATAAAATGAGAAATAAGCTCAAGTTATGAATCTTCAAAACTATAACCTGGTGTGAACTTTTCAAAAATTTCAGTATCGTTTAAATTATGTATTTGAAAATTTTCACAAGATGGTTTATATTCATATATTATGTGTGATAATAATTAGCATGTCATTAAGAAGCAATCGCCTTATTGGTTATATGAAATTAGGCAATTTTACTATGGATATATTATTTGACGCATGAATGCAAGCTCAGTATCTCTTATACTAAAAGTTAAAAAAATATATCGAAATAATGCCACAGCTGCCCCTTCGTTTAAAATGAAAAAATAATGGTCACTCGTCTTGTGTGTGTGTTTCTCGTGTACTCTGGTAAAACATACACTTTCTATTTTAAGCTTGCTTCTTTTATAGATGCCATCTAAGACCATCCTACAGCCTACTAATTCCAAATAAATCTCAAATCCTAGATGCGTCACTGAAATTTATATCACACTCGCATTATTCACATTCATAAAGGTTCAAAATAAATGTATAATTTACAAGACGGTTTAGTGTTAAATCATATACCGGTAA
The DNA here is from genome assembly GCF_011630105.1 of Anneissia japonica. Classification (NCBI taxonomy): domain Eukaryota; kingdom Metazoa; phylum Echinodermata; class Crinoidea; order Comatulida; family Comatulidae; genus Anneissia; species Anneissia japonica. The sequence goes on along the minus strand of NW_022755542.1, from coordinate 1,246,878 downwards.
TATACTGCTAGGCCATATTATCCTTAGAGATTATATTATATATTTATTACGTAAAGCCTAACTAATCTAATGTCGTAATTTATTGACATTTTTCCGCATAGAAAACTCCCCAAGTCAGGTCTTTATTACCGATAATCTTCACTTTGTTCTTCCATACGTCAGTCCAATCGTCAACGAATTGTTGGTCAAATTCCTGAAACAAAAAGTTAGTTATATATCGATATAAGTTTATTCATATTAGCCCAAATAATACGGTTTCGGCTTGAAACACAAGACTTGTGCGGAACGATGTTCTAGTTGTTATTTCAGTCGTCCGATGGTCGACGACTGTTAGCACAATGATAATGATAATGAGGAACATTTTTAACATAAACTTTTGTCAGTGACCATTACTAATAGCTCAGTTGGATCAAAATTTACAAATAAATAATATGTAGTTACAACCGTTACATACAAAAGCATTGCATTTCTTCATTATATATTTATGTTATAGTGTTTTATCTCATTGTTTCCAGAATTATTTACATACAAACAATAAGCTTACTACTTGGAATACAACTCTTAGAATATACATTCGAAAATTAAATCACTTGTAAAGGTCTTAAGCCGTCTTATGAATGCAGAGCATCAATCACGTCTCCGCACATTACGTTTCTTCAGTGGAAGAAAGTGAATAGAAGAATAATAAAATGGCTAGACATACATTTCAAAGCTTAAATCTCACCTTTAAAAGATCATGTCTTTTATTTGCCAAATGGATGTTTTCTTGCTTATTGCTCTCGCATAAAACAGCATGTTTATCTTGCGCGTCAACGTTAACAAATCCTGAATCCTTAAGAAGCTAAATGTATAAATTATGTATGAATAAATTATACAACAGTAAAATGTAAAGAATTTGAGCTGTGTTAACCATGATTCTATAAAATCTATTAATGGGTACATAGAAGTATATAGAAAATTGTGTGGTGGAATCCAGAGGACACTTATACTCTTCTGAATGCTTATCAGCAGTGAAGTTGCGTTCTATGGGTGCGATAAATCGTATAATTCTTGGAATTGTATGAAATCCAAGCTATTTTTTCTTTGTATTATTTTTCGTTTTAGTCTTTTTAATTCTTCTATCAAACTTTACTTCAAGACCGCATTCTTCATAAGCCAAACGCAACAGTTTCACATTGTGTTAGAAAATGAACAGTAATAATACTGAGCCTTTGCTGAGTATCCATCAAACTTAACTACCCATCATAACAAAATCAGGAATATGCGCTTGTCCCACAAATACACACGTATTACGCCGTCGTTTTGTTGGATATTTCTAAAGGGTGGGTTTGGAGAAAGGTCTTTTAAATACATTGCAACTACTTACTTGGCCATAAACTGGTACAGTTAAAAGAAACCACACATTGGCACGCTTTTTCATGTAAGCTTCCATCATGTCAGAAAAATCATTGGTAGTGCGACAGTAGTCAGTAATCAGAAGCTTCCCGCCTGGCTTAAGCCATTTCTGTAAACAAAACACAATATCTAAAGGTTTACCGCAGCAAAGAGTCCTGAGCATTATAATGTTACCTGTCATATCAATTTATTATTAATTTAATATTTCAGTTCTATGACGTAATTTTTCTTTGAAAAACATAAGCAAAAAGCAGCCTCATGCTATCTCAATATTATTGCGAAACATAACTTGCCTGTAATCTTCTATGTCGGTTATTAAGACAAACTAATTTGGCCTATAATGCTGTGTTAAACATGAACACATTCTATATAGATGCCAGAACAACAGATTTTGAAGGTGCCTTCCATGGTTCAACAAATAAATTTACTCACTAATACATATCTTGAAAAAGTTAAATACAAGAATCAATCTACTTACAAGAAATTTCTTGAACAACTCTTGTTTTCTAACGATATGAAGAATGACATCTTTACTGTAAATTGCATCAAAATATCCCTCTGGAAACTCTCGTCTCTCGATGTCACATACCTCAAACTCGATCTGATAGTATAGACAAATACAATTAGGAAAGGGCGTTCTCTATTGGCGCCACCAGCATTAATGGGGAGCTCCTTGGGGTCCACCCCCACCCCCCGTATGCTATGTCCATGATACGGTGGTAATTAGCCTACAATTGAAACAACATACTGAGAATAACAGGGGAAGCCCCTAAATAGTGCATGAAACAGTAACAATTCTATAGCAAAAAAAAAAAAAAAAAAATTGTGAGAAATTTGTAAAACAAATAAAACAACAAATAACCGTATACTATACGTGAAAACAATAGTTATCTAATACAAAACTCTTACATTCAAGTCAGGATAATTAGCAGTTACTTCCGTTGCTAAATCAATCATGTTGGAAGAAATGTCAACTCCAACTACGTGCGCTTTGTATTTCTAAATAACAGGGAAAATATCACGAAAGAGAATTAATAGTGTAGTGTTACTTTGATTGAAAACATTTTCTGTATTATACAGTAGATGAAACATCGATTTACATAAGGTTCATTGACAAATTAGGCCTTCTACCGTCTTTTCCGCTTTTTTCAATTACATAAATTCTTATACTGTTTTCTGTCTGTTGTGGAATTTAATTTAAAAAAGAGAGATATCATGGCTTCCAAAAAGAAGGTAGCAATTTTAGTCACAGATTTTTTTTTTACAGGAACGAGTTAAGTATAAATTGAGGAAGAAAATTATTATGCAGAAATAAAAGTTAAGCTTTTAGAAGCTTTTCACATTTATTATACAGTACTTGACATTCATATAGTGCCAATCCAATTCTTTAAAGGAACTAAGTGAAGAAAACAAAAAGACTGTCGTAAGCAGGACACTGCATTATTATTTACAGCCGTTTAATACCTTGGCATGCAAGATGGCGGGACCCCCAGCACCACATCCGACGTCCAGTACCCTTTGACCTGGCTGCAAATCAAGCCTCCTCATACATTCCTAAACATTGAATCAAACACATTATATTGTTTTTTAAAGTGGAGCTGTAGCCTGGTGGTTGCCTTCCAATCTTTGAGCCGTGGGTTCAAATGCTTTCAAAGTGAGGATTCTGCTTATTTTATATATTTAAATAATTTAAATTGTCATTGTTTTAATTGAAAATTATAATATAAAAATACATTTCCTCAATGATTTCACGTACGTAAATATTAAAACATTCATTTGCTCAAACCCTTAAATCGCTGGTAATCAATTTAGGGATCTTGTGGTAAAACGTCCAGTGAAAACATTATTAGTTTGTGTATTATTGAAAGTATTTATCGCATAGGCCTATAAGTACGGTACCGTAGTAGATGTGAACAATTAAGTACTAGTAGACACAATGTTAACAAAAAAGTATAGCAGAAAAAAAAGATGTCTAAAAACCCACCTCGGTTACTTCTGCCCCTCCAGTGCTAATATATCCCGGGTCTCCTCCTCGACTAAATACTCTTTCAAAAAATGTTGATATCTTCTTGGTATATGTCTTGTCGTTAAGGACATCGTGAAGGCTATCAAGGCGTCGGTCTTGTTCAGGGCCGAGTAGAACTTTCTTGAACATACTGCTGTAAAGCACACGATGATCCTGTAAATATATATAATTCGTTTTGTCTTCATTCTATGTAATTAGAAATAAAAAAAATTGGGCTCTGCCCCTGGGGACAGCCGCAATGCCACGCCACCACGACTTAAACTGCAACATAATACAGAAATACCCGATCTCAATATCTGAACTTAAACTACGACAGATTCGCAAAATTATAAAGATATATAGGCCTATCAAAAATAATGGTAAAAAGAAGACTAGGTCTATACTGCTACTACACTAAAATACCTCATATGTTTCGATGATTCTAGATGCTACAAACACAAATCCGTACGAATTCTTGGACGGAGTCGTTTTGAAGACACTTTCGAGGCTATATGTAGTTGGTTTATCCGGATTGTCCACAGCAGCTAAATATTAGAAACACGAATAAAGATCCACTGTATATCTTGCATCAACAGCACTATACCATAAAACCTCGAATAGAAGTCCAATGGGCTTTAGGCCTATCTCTATAATTTATTGATATATTTTTTTTTATTGAAAAAGACGACCTACCGCCCTAACTTCCGTCGGCAAGCCTGTACCTTCTGGAACCCCAAATAAATTGCCATACCTTACCACGACCCAAGGTCCCCACCTTTTAGAAATGCCGTATCAAAACCCAGCTATTTATACAACATTAAGGCGATTTTCCACTGCGCATTACAAAACAATACAGACAATAGACTGAATAGAACGAATGGAAAGCGTCGGTTCATACGCATGCGCATTCACATTCCTATCGGAGTTTTTGCAAAGAGAAAAAATGCGCAACCAATCAGAGTTCTGGAAAGCGAACCAAAGCTTTGATTCGCGCGAATAAATTCACCTAGTGGACAACCAGCTTTATATCGAAATATTGTGTAGTGTCCGTAATGCCATCATCATCAAAACTTTATTATTCGATAAATTGTCCTTTTCCCCCGTATAAATCAAATTCTATTTCAATAATAATAATAATTAATAATAATTCTGGATTTATATAGCGCCTCACGTTGACACAACCTCGAGGCGCTTAACAACAACAGAGAAGAAGAAAAATTAATTAAGTTCAAATGATTGGTTTGATGATTATCAATAAATGTTGTTATTACAATGCTTTGGTAATTGGAACCATTTCAAGGCCTGTTAAGTTCCTATTCATCCCAAAGCCTTTCATTTTTCTTTCCCTTTTGCTTCTTTCCTTTCTTCCTTTCCCTTCAAATGTTATGTTTCCTTATCTTATCTTTCACATTCCTTTCTTAGATTCTTTATCTTTCCTTTCATTTTCTTTCTTATAATTCATATCTGTCTTTCATATTTCATTCTTATATTTCATACACATAATTCCTACTTGCACTATGTATGAAAATATCAGTTTGTTACTAATACTATAATAATAATAATAATAATAATAATAATAATAATAATAATAATAATAATAATTTTATTTGGAACGACATTTGTTGTCATCAGTGGCACACTTCTTAATGGAGCAATGTTTGGGCAATGATGCATTTTTCTTTCCCTTTTGCTTCTTTCCTTTCTTCCTTTCCCTTCAAATGTTATGTTTCCTTATCTTATCTTTCACATTCCTTTCTTAGATTCTTTATCTTTCCTTTCATTTTCTTTCTTATAATTCGTATCTGTCTTTCATATTTCATTCTTATATTTCATACACATAATTCCTACTTGCCCTATGTATGAAAATATCAGTTTGTTACTAATACTATAATAATAATAATAATAATAATAATAATAATAATAATAATAATAATAATTTTATTTGGAACGACATTTTTTGTCATCAGTGGCACACTTCTTAATGGAGCAATGTTTGGGCAATGATGCAGCTGCATATAGGCTCCCTGGGGGGGGGGGCGTGTGTCTACTGCTTGATGTTTTGTTTTGGCTACGTTTAACTCAAGTATTACCAGTTTGTTGACTTTTTAGTGAACTCTCTAGGACAGGTCTAGCAGCTTTCTGTATTGGCAAATTCATTTGAATAACTTAACTAGGGCAGGTCCTATTTAGCATAGCATCATATATTCCGCTATCACTTGCTATTCATTTTTTTCTTTATCTTATGACCCATCACATCATTAACGGTACGAGATGCACTAAATGCTTTTGAAAGCATATTTCTAAAGCAATTGAAATATATTTTTTGATAGGCAATTTTAAAGTTGGTTCAACTAAATTTTTAACGTTTTTGAATCACGTCAGGTCATCTTACTTCATGAATACGTTTCACTTCACTGAAATCATGTCATTGATTGTACAATTGTTGCCAATGATTGTTTGAAGTTTTGCGTGTCGATGTAATAATACAGTATATTAAATGCTTGCTGTACACCACACATTTCTGAAAAGTTGTTTTGTTGAGAATATCTTTTCGGTTCGATTGAGTTGCTTCAATCGTCAATGCGTCAATGCATCAGGAAAACAATATCAATCGAAACGTCGACACATTCTCATCAAAACAATAGTATTTATGGGCCTGTTCTGATTGGCCAGAACTTGTTAAGTTTAGTTCACACTCCAGACAGGTCTGTTGTGTTAGCAACATTGTTTTGAAATTTTGGATGTTTGCTTAGTAATTTCGCTTACGTACATTCATCAACTTTATCGCAATGAGTGACGAGCATGACGTAACAATCTGGAAGAAGCCAAGACAGAAACTTTGAACTCAACTCCATGTCCAACATCCCATTGCAGAGAACTAGAGAATAGCTACAAAATGGCAAAATACATCAAGAATTTGAGTTTAGTTAAAGTAATTAATAATAGTATTGACTACTTTATAAAAGTTAGGCTATTAACCATATTCATTATTTTCTTACCACAATTAAAAACAATACAATATAGGCATATGTAGCATACAATAGAGTCCGTAAAGAAAATAATCATAGTAAATAAACCATTCTAAACATCATAAGAAATATTTTGATACTGATAAATTCTACAAAGGGAATGCATAAAACCGCCCAACATCAAATACGATAGATTTCAGGCCAACCCATTGTGAACTAATATACTCTCTTGAGACATACTCAACACCAATAACTTGTTCCATCTTTATACAATCAACGTCACAATTTGTATTCTTCCGGATTTCATCTAAAATGGCCGCTGTTCTTTCATTCTCAATTATCGTCAACTTTCCAGCTTTTTTAATGACAGCATCCAAGAGGCCTCTGTAATAAAGTTGGAGCAGTAAATGTATTTAAATACTGTGCCTCCAAACGGAGGACGCCCTCAAAATGGTAGTATACTTTCGTTTGAACCACCATTGCACGCATATATATAT
>NW_022755542.1:1237638-1239260 GCF_011630105.1 Anneissia japonica | reverse complement strand
TATATAGGAAGTGGAGATTATTTATAATTGAAGCATAAAGAATGGGAAAATAAAGGTCTATATTTCATTTTGGTAATGGAACTAAGGAAACAAACTTACTTGTCTACTCCATCGGCACCAACGATCAGAACATTCCCACCAATGAAATCCCCTGGCAGGAGAGAAACTAGTGTTCCAGAGCCCTAAAAATAAGAATTTGTAACCTGTTGAGGACGGTGAGGGGCATGCTCTCGTGAAAAAAGTTTCGTCGCAAGTAGATAGGAATGCGATTATTTAACTAATTTAAAAAAAAATTTAATTAGTTAAATAACCTGTCCTTCATAGAATCGCGTCGGCCGACTATGGTTAGTATGGTAGCCATCAGGGTCCCAATAACGCCGTTGTCCTTTTTTAACGCCGTTACGTTGTTCAATTCCAACCAATACCGTCGGGCGCAGTGACCATTATAGAAAATGTGTATTGTGACGTAAGTTTTGCTTAAACTTTAAACAGTACATTGAAGGTAATATGCGAACACCTTTCTTCATTGAACTCAACAAGCCATTCGGAATATTTGACGCATTGCATGTCTTGTAATTAAGTCATATATAAAGCTTCTTTACAAGTAGACGTACTGTACTTGCCTTCAAAATATAAGACATTCTAGTTTGTAGTCTCTCAAGGTCTTCTATAATTTATATATGACTCGCTTCCTAATCATACACTGGCATAGTTTAATGAGGGGCGAGCTAGGTTTTCCCAGAGGGTGTTTCCGTAAAATACTTCGTTTAATTATCCTGCCCCTCTAATTGACTGTATCCTATAAGTCTGTTTCCCTTTCTAATTACATTCTGAACATGTTCATGGTCAGATAAGGTTCTACTAATAAACGTAATTGTTAGATTATGATATACTATGCCAAGTAACAAAAATTGCTTGTTTCCCGTCCCCGCGCGCGTCGATTTTTGGGCCCGCCTCGATTTTTTTGTTATTTGTTATTTTTCGAAATTTCGTTTTTTGGTGTTTTTGGTAGTCTGAAAACGCGAAATGACGATATATGACGCATTTTCTAGACTCATGCAACGCAAAAAACCGCTCAAGCACGAAAATTGTGTGGTTACTTTTTTTTATTTATTTATTTGAACATACACCTTTGAATCAGTGGCACTCAATATCAATTGGTGCGTTCGTACAAACAAAAAACAAAAAAAAGGGGGAAATTTAACAAACAAAATGAATAACAATCGACTGTAAATAATATTACAAAATTAAAGAAAGGTAGAAAAATAACATATGAAATTAGATGAGATATCATTTCACTTCGCATTTCATACTCAGAAATATTTACAGGTCAACTGTAAAGTAAATGCTTAAATAACTAACCTACAAAATATAAAATCTAAAGATGAAAAAGTCTTACAACAAAAATATAATACCAAGGTAGACCTACAAAATTTAAGGATTACAGACTAAGATGTAGTGTCCACTTGTGGAAAAAAAAAAAAAAAAAAAAAAAAAAAAAAAATTTTTTACACAATTTGATAAGCAACGATACATTTACAGTAAACTATTGTTGTGAATTTTTTAGTTGTGAGCGTTTCTCCCAAGCATTCATGATGTATTTTTTACAGAAATTATCAAAA
>NW_022755542.1:1234478-1237281 GCF_011630105.1 Anneissia japonica | reverse complement strand
ACTGTACCTAGAAAGTGGAAGGAAAAAAAGGAAGATAAAGCATGGAGGTATAAAGTATCTTGCCGAAAAATGCGTGGACCCTGACACACTAGGATTCGAAGCCCCCTGTTGTACCCCAAGGTCGACTGCCAGTAACCCAATGTGCATAACCGTCTATAATATACATTAATAATTCATCAACTTATGTATTCATATTTATTCATGAGTAGTTTTAATTTAAAACTTGGTTTGATTAAAAATCCTTCCAATTTGCTTCTGCAACATAAAATATGGGCCGATTAATGCTGGCCCTGGTATATCATAATATCTTCAAGAAAATTTTCCCTCGACACAATTAACGAACTACTTTTGTCTTACATTTCCTGTATTCTTTTGCACATACTCTTAAATTTACTGGTATGGCAACTTATTTGATCAGTTAAATGAGCCATTTTAAAATAAAAATTTGATTTTAGAGGCTTTCCCGACTTAGTACCTACCTAACACTTGTACAGTAATTTAAAAATACCGTATCCCTTCCAGTTCCTCTTTAATAGATGAGATGCAGTATTATCATTTTCGACATTAATTTAATTATTCTGCTTGTCAAAATGTAATGCAGTGCAATCTAATGTATTAAGAAGCTAACATGCGATGCTTCTACATGGAGTCTATCGGTAGACACTGGGTATTCCTGTACCTGTCTCTTATACACATCTAGATGTGTATAAGAGACAGCATCTATTTTGCTTGAGCGCATCTCATTAACTGCCCTCCGTGTCAAAAAGGTAAAACAATCATTACTTTCTTCAACTTTACCTAAGGTCTTCCAATAGTCCCTAACAGTATCAAGAATTTTGTCTTTATCACACGTTGTTTCACCAGTCTCTGGGATTTTAAGACAGTTAATACCAGACTTGCCATGTTTATCATTTGACCCTTTCAGAATATCCCAAAAATCTCTAGAAGAAGGTCCTCCCTTTTTAGCTATCTCAACAGACTTATTGACCCTGTATTCAGTTATTTTTTTAGAAATAAGTTGTTTGGCTAAAATTCGTTTTTCTTGGTATGAATTCCACAAATATTCTGTATAAGCACTATTAGGGTTTATTTTGACATTTTGTCTATGAACACGAGCAGCTTCCCTACGTTCTTTAATTGCACTTTTAATATCATGATCAAACCAATGTTTGTGCTTTTTACTTATTTTTTTAGTACCAATGCCATTCTTAGCTGCAGCGTTAACAATATTTTTCCATGAATCCCATAACATGTCAACATCATTAAAAGTATCTACATCCCAGTCGGAAAAGCCCCTTTCTAGATTATTCTGGTAATTAATAAAATCCTGTGTTCCTTTAGTGTTCCATATATTATCATAGGAACAATGGCTAACATGCGTGTTTAAATTGGTATCTAATTCTAACAAAAGTGTATTGTGATCGCTTCCTGTGCCTAGCTTCCTCATCAACAATAAACTTTATTGTATTATTCAAAATAGTTTTAGAACAAAGCATGTAATCAATAGTGCTTTTTTGGTTACCCTTACACCATGTAACTACACCTTCACATAAGTGAGAACAATTTAAAATATACATATTAGAATCATCTTTAAATTGACTTTATTGAGTAAATGGTTACTATAGGTCGATTTTGACGCGTTTCGAAGTTTACAAACGCAATTTCGCACGGAAGCAATCGTAACCGCGACTGAAAACGAGGCTATCTATATGTTGACAATTAAGTCGAACCGACTCTAATGCAGTTCTCCGATGTTTGTGGGACAAAACATTTGAAGAAAGCGATGACCATTGTTTAATGAACGATTCTATGGTGCTATAAACTCAGCAGAGGAGCAGTTATGTACGACAATGAAATGGTGAGTTACTTCTGGCCTAGTAGTAGTAGTACTTAGGCTAGGCTTAACGTAGGCCTACTACTACTAGGCCGCCTAGGGCCAGGCCTATATTATTATTAATTATTATATGAAAGTGGTTATTCGCACGGTATACCGTGCGAATAAGCTCTTATGAGTCTTATTCGCACGGTAGACCTAGCCAATCAGCATTTGACGTTTCATGACGTCTAATCTAACCCTGCCAATAAGTTCTTATTCCCAATTAGCACGGTACATCGTAAATAAACAATATTTAACACGGTATCGTCTCAAAAGACCTAAATATTTTAAGAGAAACTTACTTAATTTGTTACGGAATACCTAATCGAACCGAAATACCTTTTCAGATATCATACAAACATTGTCTACCGTGCAAATAGTAAATAATACATTATTCGCACGGTAGACGTAGCCAACAGCATCGAAAACACTCCCACACATTGGAAAAGGTAAAAAAGGCAGTGAAGAATGTACATCAATCTTATTTTCCAGTACATATATTCGGTGGCGGATCCAGATTTATTATGGTAGAGAGGGATTAGGAGAGACTTTTAGAGATGTGCGAGTCTACAGGTGGGCTAATTGCAGCACGATTGCAGCCCACAAAATTAAAACCCTATTAAAACTGCACATAAAATCGAGTAATTTTGCATCAGTTTGGCATCCACTCATCCTCCTCTGTTCCAATTCCCATCATGGTTGGTGCTAAGTAATTAATTTTCTTTTGTTTCCCCATTTAATATTTTTGAATGGAACAAAAATCAACATCACTACTAGGCCCTATGATAGGCAGGCCTGTAGCCAGGGGGGGTTTTTATGGTTCGGGCGAACCCCCCTTTTCTAGCGAACCCCCCTGTTTTCTAGCGAACCCCCTAGAATTTTTGAATGAGTCCCACTCGGACGGAATGTCTGTTTTTAACTTACCCA
>NW_022755542.1:1233008-1234369 GCF_011630105.1 Anneissia japonica | reverse complement strand
AATTGAACGCAACTCCGGCAAACCATGACTCGATAGCTCACATAAGGATCATGGCAAACATCGATAAAAACTTTCACTGGCCTTTGGCTGAATGTTTGTAAGAAATGTACCAACCGGTAACGAAACAGTGCTCTCTGCCTGAATAGTGATCGTAACTGAAAAATAATGATGCAGCAACACGCTTGGTCAACTTGTAAAAATTTAGAGCCTTCTGTTGTTTGCCCATAAAACAAATTTTGGAGTGTTATACAGTATGATTTCAAAACATTGTCATCGTAAAGAAACAGCTATAATATTGAAAACAAACAACTTGAAACAAAATCGGTGTACGGATTTAAATAAATATTTACAATATATTTTAATGGTCAACTTATCAAATTTTACGACCAATTTTTACATACATTTGTGAGTGATGGTGTGTAGTAGACATGCAAAACAAACATTAGCGGTTAGCTGTACCATGGCTGTACAGTGTAATATCTTTGAATATCATTTTAGACTGATTCATTCATATGCTTGGTCATCTTGTAATCATTTAGAATGCAACAGTTTTTAATAGGGTCGTATCTCTACACTTCTAAGCGTAGTATCAAATTATAGTTGCCATAGACCCGGTTTCATATACACTCGCTTAAGTAAATTTCAAAGGAAACTGTTTTCCCAATTTTCTTATTGTTAAATACTCCTATGCAATACTGTAGGCCCCTCTGTTATAAAATTGACAGATCAATTAGACACTCTGTAAAGATCGATTATGCCCTTTTATATAATAAGGCCCGGTAGGCCTAATGTACTGTGTGAAGTACTGACTTTGTTAACATCGAATGGGTGAAATTGCGAATTGCGCACAAACTTCAAACTCTTGGCCTAACATACAGTGCCAGAGGAAAGGATATCACGTTTTAATCACCAAAAAGGATTTTCCACGGACACACAGAGTAATAGTTTTTCAAATTTTCTAATAGTATGGCCCAAAGCGAACGAGTTTCTGGTCTCGAAAATCAGACACTTCGTTAAGGCTTATATACAGTACAAAATACTGTACAGAATATGATTCATTGAAAAAGCTTTAAAATGAAGGACTTTTAAATGAAGTTTATATACAGTACTAATATTATGCGAATCTTGGGTTTTTAAAAGCAATCTTGGGATTTTTTAGACCCAATCTTGAATTTTGATTTTCCCTAGTGGTCACGCTGCATTTAGAGACAGAATTACACTCCGACGACATCAAACTACTGTAGGCATAGGCTTAAGTACAGTAGGACGTACTACTAGGCCTAGGCTTTTGTTGTAAAAGTTTAAGTGCATGTACAGGATGCGCCATAGGCCTATATTTAAAAAAAAATAATACATTTTGT
>NW_022755542.1:1232411-1232995 GCF_011630105.1 Anneissia japonica | reverse complement strand
TTGGTTGGCCTGGGACCAGGCAGGCCAGCTTTGCCGTCGAAAGTCCAGGGATTCGACGATGGCGTCAGTACACATGTTTACAAACGCCATTGATTGGAATGAAAATAGACGCGCTGAATTTCCTTTATTTTATGAAAGATAGTATTTATCGAACATTTTTCTATATAAAAACAAGATTAATATTGTAGAAATTGTATTTCTAAAGATTCATATATAATTCATATTTCATTTGGTAGACAATAAATATTCAGTAAGATACTAAAAACGATTATTAATTCTGAAATGTGGGCAAAATTTCAATTTTTAAGAAAAATCTAATTTTTCTTAAAACAATAATTTCGAATTAGGCCTAGTAAACAAATAATTGTAATTAAAGTTTAGGTTCCCATGATGGCAGATGACGTTTTCAATATGATGCTATATTTTGGGCTCTGACTTAATTTAACGATGGGCCTGTCAGTTGTAGTAAATCTTTGTAAATTACTTTATAGGCCTATATAATAGCTTGTTTTGTTTTATAATAATAAATGTGTTGAGTGTATTGATATTGATTATGCGATGAGGTTTTTTTTTTGTCTTAAATT
>NW_022755542.1:1226813-1231889 GCF_011630105.1 Anneissia japonica | reverse complement strand
GCCCGCTAGCGCCCGGTGCCATAAGTAAAATCAAGCAGCAAAAAAAAGTTATTTGCTTAATAACAGCTAAGGCACTACTCTGATTTGTGAAGAATTTTCTCTCCGTGCTTTATGGCATCGCTATAAGGCCAAGTGACAAAAATTGCTCGTTACCCGTCCCCGCGCGCGTCGATTTTTGGGCCCGCCTCGATTTTTTTGTTATTTGTTATTTTTCGAAATTTCGTTTTTTGGTGTTTTTGGTAGTCTGAAAACGCGAAATAACGATATATGACGCATTTTCTAGGCTCAAGCAACGCAAAAAACCGCTCAAGCACGAAAATTGTGTGGTTACTATAGGTCGATTTTGACGCGTTTCGAAGTTTACAAACGCAATTTCGCACGGAAGCAATCGTAACCGCTACTGAAAACGAGGCTATCTAGAGACAGCGTGACAGAAAAACAAACGATTTCTAAACATGTGAAAATGTTGACAATTAAGTCGAACCGACTCTAATGCAGTTCTCCGATGTTTGTGGGACAAAACATTTGAAGAAAGCGATGACCATTGTTTAATGAACGATTCTATGGTGCTATAAACTCAGCAGAGGAGCAGTTATGTACGACAATGAAATGGTGAGTTACTTCTGGCCTAGTAGTAATAGTACTTAGGCTAGGCCTAACGTAGGCCTACTACTACTAGGCCGCCTAGGGCCATGCCTATATTATTAATTATTATATAGGAAACCTGACTATATTTGGAATAGGTAGTAAACTTAAAACGTTCTTCAGAATTCTCCGAAAGGCAGATTTGTTACAAACCGACTAGGCCTATATGAACATATTTATAGAGCTTAAAACATCGTACAGGCCGATCTTTTTGTTCAGTCAATATAGACGCGATGATTTAGGCCTAGGCTAGGCTACATAGGCCTAGGCTCGTAGGCCTACGTCGAAAAATCCTTACGTCAACTCCTGCTCACCATTAAGAGCCACATGCCCATTTTCCGAGTGGATAGTCCGATCGTATGACCATTCATATATCAATCAAGGCAGGAATATTATATTTCGCCTGAAGTAGCCTTGCATTGCACACTTTATTTGAACTTGAAGGACAGTCTTCTGATTCATGGACTTTTATTTCTTTGCCTAGCGCTAACTAGCGGCACAGACCCGTCTGACCCGGGGCACTTTCCCCTTATCGCCCGGACTCTTGGTGCCACTGGGGATTTGACTTTACTTTCTACCTTTCAAAAAAAATGAAATGAAATGCAAAATTGTCACAAATGTTTTATTTTTTTATTTTTTTGCAGATTGAAGTGAGTGTTGGTACCTCGAAGGAGGCACAGGATAGCTATCCCAGATACTGAAACCTTAAAAACAGTGCCAAGAATAAGAATACCAAATATGGATAGTGTTTTTTTTTATTATTATGACGTGAATGTTTGCAATATAGGAATGACAGGAATCAAGAATACATTATTTTTTTATCGAACAAATATAGTGTACAATGAAAATAGCTGATTATTATTAATTATAATGTAAACAATTATTGGCTTATATAACATGGCTAAATACTGGCGTTAATCTGTCTAAATCTGTAGGTACTGGTTGTATCTTATGATCCAATGATTAATTTAAATAATATACTTGTCTTGTGATGTGATATCTTGCCTAAAACCAAAAATGCCTGAAAACAGAAAACACAAGCAAATCAGATTAACAGTTACTATACAATATATATATTAGGGTATTTTTGATTTTTTTTTTTTGATTTTTTTTTTCAATAAAAAAAAATAAATGAATTTCATACTATACCTTGTGTTTTTATATTTGTTGTCATGTCCTCTGGATGCTTTACTGTACGACTCTTCATGTGTGCGACTGTATGCACTACTATCAAGACAGGACGCGTATTTAAGTATTTTTTGACACGCGTACAAAAATAACAAATAACAAATAACAAGTGCCTCCCTCACCAACTTTTTGAAAAACCCCGGACGGGAAACAAGTATTTGTTGTTACTTGGCCATCTCCTAGCATCCAAAATCTTTTTTGTTAGTTGTTCTCCTACCTATAGGCCTAACAATAACTGCAGATTTTTCGTAATTAAATCTTAATTTATAAACATCACTAACATAACGTTGCAGTTCATTTTCATCAAAGCGACGTCGTCCGCCAAAAAATATATTTCCGATTTGGAAGCCGCTATTTTTAACCTGTTCATTTTTCTTAAGACGATTTGCTAATTCATTAATATATAAATATGTTGAGTATCAGTAAAAGTACACAAACTTGTTTAACTCCTTCAAAATATCAGTTTCAATATCTCCAAAGTGCACTTTTCTTTCAACATCTTTGTAGCAACTACAAAGTAGGCATAGCATCCAAAAAGGGCCCCTTGTACAAATTTTCCAAGCAGTTTCAAGGAGTCTCCATAACGGTGTCGAATGCATTACAGAAGTCCAAGAAGGCTACATAAGAATATTTCCTTCCACATTCCTAGTTGCGGGAATGCTTTTAAATTAAATATAAACCTATGATCTTCAAATCTGTGGTCTTTACGAGAGCATCCCTGCCTCCATACGAATATCAATATCTTTAAGGGTAGCCTAAGCGTTAATTCCACGATAGTCGTCATAGTTGTATATAAAATGGTATATGGGCATATATAAAATGTATGATATTATTGTGAAATAAATACACTCCAGTCAGTAATGGCGTCCCATACAAAAGGTGTCCCGTAAATGATGGCAACCAAAATTTGACCTGTGTGTTTCTGCAAAATATCTATTATAAATATAACCTTCATATTAACACCGGAGAAAAACAGACTTTTCCTGCTATGGTGGTATAGCCACTTGGTATAGGCCTACGGGTCTAATAAACGTATCGTTAATCGCTCTTAGGCCTATAACCTACGATGATCTTACCATTATTGTAATTGGTACCTAAAGCCCGTTCAAATCAACCACGCCATTCACAAGAAGCTCAGAAATGACCTGATTAATTTTTATCAAATCCGTTCGTCACGCTACATTGCATTTCTGAATCCAGGGATTCGAAATAGAGGGGGCTATGTGACCTAGATGACTGGAAATGACACTATCGCACGTAGGTTTCATTATCTGGATTTTTTCCCCTCCATTTTATCAATAAAAAAAAATGTAAGGTGGGAAGTGGGGAGGGGGGAGTGATAGGGGTAAGGGATCCGCCTATAAATTGCTCTATTATGTGAGCCGTTGCTTTCTCTGTGGAGAGGCCCGGCGTTCCTAATAAGGCCTGACACGAAGGTTATAGGACCCAACCCGTAGGCCTATATTATTTTTAAAATGCCATTCATTAGCTGACAGGAAAGCACAAAAGCTAATTAATGGCTACTAATATAATACAAATAATATAAATGACACAGATACAGTTAACATAAATAACTAAAGTGCTGCATTATTTATTATAACATTAAGTCTATAAATTAAATGCTGCAGATGCTAATAAAAACTTAAATATTAAATTAGTTATACCTAATTGAATTAGTTATGAAATGAATACATTATTGAATTTTACATTTTTAAAATGTATATATAGATGAAGTAGGGTGCATTTTTGTATATTTTTTTAGTTAATCTTAAGTACCTTTATTCTATATTATTTATTTATATTAATCCACTATCCCGTATCCAAAGAGGCTATACAGTGCAATACTGTTTTAGCCTGTAATCTAAAGTTCAGTAGCTGGCGTATTTTAATTTTAAGTTTCGAGATTTATGCTGGAGGAATACCCAGGCCCATGTCTGATAGACATGCGGATGGTTGATGGTGTTACCTCGGATTGACGTTTTGATTTCTTGACTGATGATTGACTTGAATCGCCATTTGTCATTCCTGCTCAAGTTGGATTCGCGTCTATATTTTATAACTTTGTTTTGGACTTATTCGTTATTACGTCGCTGTTCCTTCGTTATGGTTTGCATACCATCGAACACTTAATATTAATGGACAGTTGCTGAATGAACTATACCTATCGTGTTTTATCTTCAAGTTGTTCTCACGTGAGTAGTTGTTAGGTTAGTTTAAGTTCCCGTTTAAATCCCCCATTGTAATCCCCATTTCTTTAATAAATACTATTGTTTTGTTAACATAGAAAGAATTTTGTAGTTTTCATTTATGGTTGCATAAAAGCCTCTGACTGAGCAGCGCGTAACTGGAACCCGAGCCCCCACGATGAATTAAGTGACTGTTCGCTTACTATAAAGTAGGGGTAAACACCCGCTACATATAGATATGTTAAATAAATTAAATATTAAATTAAATATACACAATTAAATTAGAAATAAATATTTATAATTTATTTAATAAGAAATTATATATTCATGAAGCAAAAAAATAATAATATTTGTTAATTTTCCATTTCATACTCGATCTACTCAACCAATTCATTTGGTTTAACATTTTAATCAACGGGTAAATAGTATTCTCTCAGTATACTTTTAAAAGCATTTCATTTTATTGGAATGAAAACATTTCTTAAAAGTGGTTAAGTGGGAAGCCCTAATGCATTCCAGAGTCTACAAAATCGGACAGGTAAGCAATATAATGCACCATCTATCCGAGCTTTGAGTCTTTTAAATGTTAAAACTTTCCCGGAAATCGGATGACAATGATTGATTCATCAGTTCATTGGAGTATTCATGTTGTTCATGTTTAATGCATACGAACAGGATGCTTAGAAACTGAGCAAGTTTAATTCCATCAGTTTTACCTTCTCTGGCAGTTCATGATGTTTTTGCTCAACGAGTCGACGTTAATGCAAAATCATTGTGTTGCCCTTTGCTGTATTTGTTCTAGGATGAGTTTATTTGCCGTTTGTCTAAACTCGATTGTCGAATGAATATCCCAGTTTTGCACACACAAGAATGGCTTGTTTGTTTATGGATATGTCTATCACAGGTTGGCAGTGTACGGCCCGTTAAAGCCTATCTTTGGCTTAAAAATCCACTTGTCACTCAGTAAAATACTTATCAATACAATGTTATTTAAATCAGTTTGTGAAATGGAACAAAGATTTGAAAGTACTGTAAACGTAAAATTTCACAATAAAAA
>NW_022755542.1:1224911-1226495 GCF_011630105.1 Anneissia japonica | reverse complement strand
TAACGATAGCTTTTTACATATATTTTTATAGTTATGATTCTGGTTAGTCTCTTTTGTATGTTTTTTGGTGATTTATATTTATACACTTACTATTTATTTAGTTTTATATATATTATTGTTGTTCGATGTTTAAAAATGATTTTAACTTATTGAGTATTTCAGTCCTGTTTTAAAATTGCCCCATGAGGGATAAATAAAGACTTATTGAATTGAATATAATGCACCATCTATCCGAGCTTTGAGTCTTTTAAATGTTAAATCTTTCCCAGAAATCGGATGACAATGATTGATTAATCAATTCATTGGAGTATTCATGTTGTTCATGTTTAATGCATACGAACAGGATGCTTAGAAACTGAGCAAGTTTAAGTCCATCAGTTTTACCTTCTCTTGCAGTGTTCATGATGTTTTTGCTCAACGAGTCGACGTTAATGCAAAATCATTGTGTTGCCCTTTGCTGTATTTGTCCTAGGATAAGTTTATTTACCGTTAGTCTAGATAAACTCGATTGTCGAATGAATATCCCAGTTTTGCACACACAAAAATGGCTTGTTTGTTTATGGATATATCTATCACGGGTTGGCAATGTACGGCCCTTTAAAGCCTATTTTTGGCTTAAAAATCCACTTGTCACTCAGTAAAATACTTATCAATACAATGTTATTTAAATCAGTTTGTGAAATGGAACAAAGTTTTGAAAGTACTGTAAACGTAAAATTTCACAATAAAAAATCTTATTGTGCGGCCCTGAGTGTACGTTCAAAATTCACTATGGCCTTCCGACCGATTTTTATCTCCGTCCCTGATATAGGAATATATAAAATTAATATTGCTTGGTACTGCAAAATAACTACGTAATTTTCAAAAGTCAAATTTATCTATGCAGCATTCAAATAAACATTAATTTTTATAATACTGTCATAGCAATTCCGCAAGATACTGTTTGCCTCAACTTTGATCTACAGAGGGCAGCAGAGATATTTTAACCAAAAAGAAAAAATAGTATTTGTTCAGGTTCTTCTTCAGAGGTAGTCGTTTTATTTAATTTGATACTGAATGGATAATGAAAGAAAAGTGTCCAAATCTGAATCAATTAAACATTACAGCTTACGCCTCGATTCTCAACTTTTGAGCACACCGCTTAATAAGGTAGGCCAACATATAAAACCATTCCGCCTGGCTCCTGGATGTACTGATCAGTCAGTAATGGTGGTTTTGGGGAAAGGCTAGCCTATGTCACAGGCTTGGAGGCTATTATTAGTATATTATTGGATAGGGCTTAGCCTAGTAGTACAATAGTTTGTAGGCCTAGGTTAGACGAGACTAGTCGTAGGCTCAATCGACACGACCTAGCTTGCAGAAAAGGGGCTATGAAAATAATGGTTGCACACGTTGACATACGTAGTTCTGATACATAAGCCTAGGAAGAAAAATAAAATAGTGTAGCCTTAAATAGTGAAATGGATGGCGATTCCTGTATATTATTAATGGAAAAAGAGTTCTAGAGTCTAGGAGCTGCAACCTTAAAAGAGTGCTCATCATACAAATTCAGCTTGCAAATATATATATATATATATATACTGT
>NW_022755542.1:1211666-1224357 GCF_011630105.1 Anneissia japonica | reverse complement strand
TTTTCAAAATCTTAAATTGCAAGTTGTGATCGATTAGCTGAGCATTGAAATGATTTTCACAATTTGCAAAGTGTAATTAGCTTGAATTGGAACGTAGCATTATATTACATTACATGGCAATGTCATTAATTATAATAAGCTCTATCCAGTAAGTTTTTGAGAAATATTTTTAATTTACCCATATTTGAGTGTGATATGATATCATCATGCCTATATATGGTAGTAAAGTAATGCTGACAGAGTTTTTAAACTTACTTGTTTCCATTTGATAACTTATTGAGGGAGTCTCTGGAAATGGCATGTCCACAAGCTAAACGCATGGCAGGATTGCTCTCGGTGCTCTGTTGTCGTAGGATGGGACATGCGAACAATGAATGATACCGGTATTCATTACCCAAATCAATCTCAATCTGAATACAGAGCAATTTCAATTGTTACATACTGGATGATTTTAAAATAGTGCATTCAACCATGCATTGACATATCAAGGAATATTTACATTTAGGTGGGGGCAAATAAGGTTAATTGGAGTATGTTCAGCAGTGGCGGATCCTGGAATTGAAATAGGGGGCCCAGAAAGACATTTTTAGTTTGTAAAGATGAAGGGTACAGACCACATCAGCCCACAACTTTGTATTTAATGCGTCTGGCACTTCTAGATGGTGG
Organism: Anneissia japonica; assembly: GCF_011630105.1. Lineage (NCBI taxonomy): Eukaryota > Metazoa > Echinodermata > Crinoidea > Comatulida > Comatulidae > Anneissia > Anneissia japonica. The sequence goes on along the minus strand of NW_022755542.1, from coordinate 1,223,691 downwards.
GAAATGGCACTTCCATACCAAAAATATAAAATATAATTAATGTAATTTACCGGTAGTTCATCATTAGAACACCATACACCAGTGCACTGTCTCTGTTGAGATGTGTATAAGAGACAGTTGTTGTACAGTATGTATTCCTATGTACAGTATACATGCTGTCTCTTATACACATCTAGATGTGTATAAGAGACAGCTATTGGGGTCACTAAACTTGCCCTTTTCAACAGATATGGATGATACTTCAAATCTGGATACTTTCCAGCTTCATTCTCTTCAACCTTTACCAGAATTAGATATGCCAGAAAACCAATAATGTCTGGGATGTAGTCTTTTTCAACAGATATGGATAATACTTCAAATTTGGATACTTTCCAGCTTAATTCTGTTTGATCTTCACCAGAAATAGATATGCCAGAAAACCAATGTAATATCTTCTGCAAACCTCTCGAAATACAGGAGAATCTTTCACACTTATCTGAAAACAAACCCATCCTCCCCCCCCCCCCTCCACACAAATTCATTGATTTCATGTCTTTATAACTGTCATCGTTTGTTCCTCGTCACTACATGGAACAAAATAAAATAATTAGAGTGCTCATTAAACCAGATCTGTCAGTTATCATCTTCCTTCAACTTGGAATACCTGTAATTTTCTCTTTAGGCGAGATTATTTTTATACCTTTTTTTGCAAACTAATTTTTTTAAAGGTCGTCGAGGAGGGAGAGCAGAAAAAAAAATGTAAAGAAAATTTTCGTTTCTTATTTAACAAATAGACGGAGAAAATTAAAATAAAATTCTATTTGTGAATGTAAACAGTGTAATAATTGGATGGTTAAATGCTTTAATTCATATAATTAGAAATATACGCATCATAAATTTTTGAGATTTCAAGGCAGCAGTGAGTGTTATAAAAATAAAAGAAAAACTGGGTTTTTTTTCGTGTTGTTGGGCATTAATTGTCCAAATATAAAAGTTTGTTTTTATGCAAAATCAATATTGGCGGGTGGCAGGTTTGCTAAACAAGGTAAAAAAAAAAAAGACTCCCTTTATCCATTAGCCTTAGGTTGTATTCTTCTTCATCAAATGTATTCATTTGCAAAAATTGTTAAGAATTTGTCATTGACATATTTTATGAAATTAAAACAACTGAAACTAACATTTTGTATGTTATTTTGTTGTACAGTATGTATTCCTATGAACAGTATACATGAGCTGGTGATTCTGGTGATCGGGAACAGCTGTCCCTAAACCGTACAGAAATACTCTGTGGTATCAATTCTGAAGAAAATTTTCAAACATGTAAACAGTACAGTAAATCACTCATTTAAAACAGCGTTCTGCAAACCTGTCGATCGATGACAAACAAATGCAGTTGGGAAGTGCAAGGTCTATATTGTCCTTATGCTATGCAACTTGTGTTTACAGGTAATTGCCAAAACCTGTGCTTTTAGACCCCTGGAAATCTGGTTACAGCCCTTACGTTATTGTGCAAAAAAAAATCTCTTCTTAGCAATAACTTAATATACAAAGCATAAGCAATTCCTTTGTGTTTGTTAGCTTAACACGTTATGCAGTGGCGTATTTAAGGGGGTTGGGGTTGGAGAGAAAATTATAATCAAGTTCAGGTCTGAGAGTTCCATTTCTGTCCGCCTAGAGGTGCCATAATCATAAATTTTCCCCAACTATCAAGGTGGGGCTGAGGTGATCTAGACTCTTTATTTGGACCTTGTCTATTTTGTATTCCTGGATCCACCACTACATTATATGCTTATTTAAGGAGAAAATAATCTCACTCTTAACCATTGTTTTCATCTACCATTCCCACTGAGACAATTTCATAACAAAAAGAGTCCGAGATTAGATTTCAATATAATGTATCTATTTTTTAATATTAGTTTAACAAAAAATGAAATTATATTAACCTTTTCGACAATTCTCTCCTGACTATAGGATTTACATTCAGATCACCATCATGGTAAAGTACCATCAAGTTGGACATACTCAGGCCCGTAACCAGGTTCATTAAAGTGGGGGTATGCTACAGACCAAGTTCAACTCGGACAAAATACAGCACTACTACAGTATAGTAGTAAACTGGTCAAAAAAGAAGGGTTGGCTTAATGCCAAAACCCCCACCACACAGGTTATGGGCCAGATACTGTTATAATTTATTTTGAAAATATAAAATAAATATCAAGAATGTATATGCTGTGACAATATAGTTAAAGCAGGAAGATACAGTACCAGAGCTGTGGTGCATCCTTCATAAGAATTATTTCTTTGTTTACAATAGCTAGGTTATTTTAGTGGCAGAATCAGGTGGTGAGAAAGGGGATTTATCCCTTCCCTCCAGCAGCAGCACAACAATCTAAGTGTGAAATTACGTAGAGATAATAATTTTTGTAACTTCAGAGCTGGACCCCACAATAGGTAAGGGAACACCCAAACCTGCCCTGCCATGTACCTATGTCCTGCACCCTGACCACCCCCACCCATCCCTACTCCTCTGAACATATCTGTCAAACATATGTACCAAACACTGAACTAATATCAAGGCATGTATCAACGACATAAGCCTAGTAAACAACTTCACGCTAAAAATCTTCTGTGATGTCTGTTTCTCTTACATGGATATTACACAGGATGTGAGATAATCTTGCAAAACGCACATCCACATGGGCAGTGGTGTATTCATTTGCAAAAATTGTTAAGAATTTGGAGAAAAATCATTGACATATTTTATGGTATTAAAACAACTGAAACTAACATTTTGTATGTTGTTTTGTTGTACAGTATGTATTCCTATGTACAGTATACATGAGCTGGTGATTCTGGTGATCGGTAACAGCTGTCCCTAAACCATAAACCATACAGAAATACTCTGTGGTATCAATTCTGAAGAAAATTTTCAAACATGTTTAAAACAGTACAGTAAATCACTCATTTAAAACAGCGTTCTGCAAACTTGTCGATTGATGACAAACAAATGCAGTTGGGAAGTGCTAGGTCTATATTGTCCTTATGCTATGCAACTTGTGTTTACAGGTAATTGCAAAAACCTGTGCTTTTAGACCCTGAACATATCTGTCAAACATATGTACCAAACACTGAACTAATATCAAGGCATGTATCAACGACATAAGCCTAGTAAACAACTTCACGCTAAAAATCTTCTATGATGTCTGTTTCTCTTACATGGATATTACACAGGATGTGAGATAATCTTGCAAAACTCACATCCACATGGGCAGTGGCGTATCTAGAAGTCTTTAAATGAAGGGGGCGCGCGCTGATGGGGGAACAAAGGTGAAGTGGGGCCTTGATGATCAGTTGAGGGGTGCTAAATCGCAAAATATGGTGATTTTAAATATTTTATCGTTATTTTTGGGAAACTGGGGAGGGGGCGACTGGGGAGGGGGAGCAGGTAATTTTTGAGGAGCATGTACCCACTGCGCCCTTCCCTAGATACGTCACTGCACGTTGGTTGCAGGGGATGTGTGCTAAATTTTCCGAAGCATGCATCCTGTGTCAAACTTAGCCTCATGTGAATCAGGTATTAGTTTGAGCCAAAAAAAAATTTTTCCTACAAATATATCTTTTTTACATTATTTACAATTTAGCAGTAATACAATCGATGTTTGTATATATTGGTCTAACGTTTTCTTTATAACACAGTTGAGTTTCTTTAAAACCATGACAATACAGACAGGGCCAAAAAAAAAAGGAAGAAATGTGTTATGCAACCACACACTGAAAATAAATTATATAAATATAAATCTTTTACCCTAGCCCTAACTATAAGGATCACATTCTTTGTGTATCTAGGTAACAGGAGTAGTAGATGTTTGTAAAGTGGTTAAAATTTATATTACATTATTTAATACTATTATTTTATAAAATAATGAAATACTAACACCCAGGGCTGAAACAGGAACCATCTCACAGCCGTCAACATTGCAAGTTTGGTATCTCAGCAATTATCAAACGACCCAAAATTTTGGTTGGTAAAATGGCTAAAACCTATGATTAAAGTACCAAATATATAATAGCAGCTTCAAACATCACAAAAGTATTTTGGGTTAAACAATACTGATTCTTGACTTTCTAGAATTTGGATTAGATGGGCTTGGTCAATACAATAATTTTTTTTGGCCTAGTTCCCTTAATGGGTAACTTTTGTTCTAACCTGTGTTGTTCTTGTACCAAAAGTAAACTTATGAAATAAGATGTAAAATAAAATGATGTGATGCCTGTAAAATCACTCAAGATTGTATTGGTGGAATTGTTGCTAGAGTTGCTAGGTTGCACACAACAACAGCTTCAACATACGCAAACATATGGATTTGCGGGACAACATGTGTGTTTGTGGGAATAGCACATATTCTAGCCCTGTTCCAATTGGTCAGTTAAGTTTGACCGACACACCGGATAGGTCCATTCTTCGATACTGCTTTCAGAAATACAATTGCTTTGCGTGAGATGGATTGGATTCTATAGGACAGTACGGACACTTGATTCTGAAAAGACAAATAGAAATATAATATTATTTAATTTCCTCATATATTAGTTACTAGCATAAAGTAGGATATCTTTGTAGCCAAGGGCTTAACTATACATAAAGACTTGAAATAACATATGATTCAGATTCAATATTGTTCATACTATATTGATATAGCAGTGAATACATTTTAATGAACCTGACTTCGGGTGTCTTTTCAAAATCTCAAATCGCATGTCATAATCATTGATTGGTTGAGAATTTAAACGATTTTCCCGACTTGCGAAGGTGATTACCATAATCACAGGTGAATTGGTCGAGCTTTCTTTTCAAAATCTTAAATTGCAAGTTGTGATCGATTAGCTGAGCATTGAAATGATTTTCACAATTTGCAAAGTGTAATTAGCTTGAATTGGAGCATAGCATTATATTACATTACATGGCAATGTCATTAATTATAATAAGCTCTATCCAGTAAGTTTTTGAGAAATATTTTTAATTTACCCATATTTGAGTGTGATATGACATCATCATGCCTATATATGGTAGTAAAGTAATGCTGACAGAGTTTTTAAACTTACTTGTTTCCATTTGATAACTTATTGAGGGAGTCTCTGGAAATGGCGTGTCCACAAGCTAAACGCATGGCAGGATTGCTCTCGGTGCTCTGTTGTCGTAGGATGGGACATGCGAACAATGAATGATACCGGTATTCATTACCCAAATCAATCTCAATCTGAATACAGAGCAATTTCAATTGTTACATACTGGATGATTTTAAAATAGTGCATTCAACCATGCATTGACATATCAAGGAATATTTACATTTAGGTGGGGGCAAATAAGGTTAATTGGAGTATGTTCAGCAGTGGCGGATCCTGGAATTGAAATAGGGGGCCCAGAAAGACATTTTTAGTTTGTAAAGATGAAGGGTACAGACCACATCAGCCCACAACTTTGTATTTAATGCGTCTGGCACTTCTAGATGGTGGGAAATGGCACTTCCATACCAAAAATATAAAATATAATTAATGTAATTTACCGGTAGTTCATCATTAGAACACCATACACCAGTGCACTGTCTCTGTTGCATAACATGCTTGATGTTGTGTAAGGCTGGGATGGCAGCGCAGCCTGCATTCAAACTACAAGAAAAAAAAAATTCATTGTAAAATTTTCAATTGTGAAATAAAAATTTGTTTAAGTGAAAAATAAGTATATTTGGGACTGATAACACATTTACAAGTGGTAAAATATAGTTATAAATACCTAGCACCACATTTACAGCTGGTAAAATGAAATTTATAAACAGCAGCACCACATGTGCAGGTGGTAAAATCAACTAAATAATATAGCACCAATTGTATACACATGGAGAAAAATGAAGATACTGTATGTATATTACCAGCGCATGTAATAATAAAAACATTTATTGAGAACCACCTCGACCTGGACAAATGGCTCAATAAGGACATACATACCTGACACTAAGGGGACTGTCTATAGATAGTCCCAGAAGACTACAGGCATCTCTTGTGAAGATGTCGCCAATTTCCAACCAGGAAACCTGGTCAAGAAGATGGACATACGGTGAGTTCTCCAACCCCTGGCGGACAAACAGCAAGCTCCCCATCAGAATCTGTAGCTCTGAATAAGCAACAGGTAGAAAAAACAACCTCGAATTTATTTTAAAAAAATTGTATGTTATGATGTTTCTATAAGCATGTACAGTATATGTTGGGGCTTTCTTGTAAAACATCTAAAAAGGCTCACTTCAATATGAATAATATTCCTGATTTGTTTCTCTAAATTAGTAATCGGATGAAAAACAACTTGTTTTACCTTGTTCATGGCGCTCTGCAAATGGAGCAAAATTTCTAGAATATAACAGAGCCTCGCGTTGATTTTCAGGACCTTGCTTTAACAATTCAATAAACTGTAATCTATGAAGTTTAAACTCTAAGGATGACCTTTGCGCCTCTAGTCGTTCACGATGCATGAATGTCCACCTAAATAAGAACAAGAAAAAATAAAATTTGACCAGAAACAAAGAAAGTTTATTATAAATTTATAAGACAAATGACCCTTCAAGATCTAGAAATTACAACACAATATATTGGACAATTCAAGTTCTATTGCACAGAGGCGCTGTGCAATATGCTATATAAATGTTATTTAATATTATTAATTTTGTTAATGGTATTATCCCTTGTTGTTATAACATTTACTTACTGTAGTGCTGGCTGTAAATTCCTCTCTTTCAATGCAGATAATATTCTATTAATTTCTATAAATGGTTCTTTCTTTTCGTTTTCTATATCTAAATGTGCATCCTGAAAGAGAGAAAAATAAACTGTTATACTGATACATCTTCTATCCTTATTCTTTACAATGGTCATGTGATGAGGTCATGTGATGTGGTTGGCTTGTTTCAGGACATGGCAGAGGCTAGCTGGTTGTTTATTTTTTCACTTTTTTTTGCTAAGCTTATGTCACGGCCATTATGACTCCACTTAACTGACCTTAACTGACCTTTGGCAAATGGCTGGCAACTTGGCAACATAAGTACTTTTATCTACAGCCTGAAGCAACATCATACAAGTGATTGAAATTGGTCATATAACACTAACATAACTGTGACATGCGGCATGCTAACAACCTTGTATCCAATTATGGTAGCATTGCATGACACCAGTCAGAAAATACATAAGCGCTCTGGGCAACTGGGGGGGGGGGGAAGGAACCCTACTTTTAAACTAATTACAATAACAATCTTTCCCTCCACCATGAGTTCAAATGGGTACCTGGTAAATATGAAAAGAGCACCGATTACTAGCTGCACATTAAGAAATTCTCCCCAGGAAGGGCTCCAATGTTATTACGGAGGGTAATAATGCGAAGTGTATAAAAGCCGTGTTAGCATGAACTAAATATGACAACAATCTTGGTTGGAAATTGTGTTAGGCCAGAAGATACGCAGGCTCTTGGTATGGAATGTTGAGAGTTTGGTTATGTCGTCCTTTGTAATACGCAAACATTCTGATCCATACAGAAGGGTTTGATCCAAAGACTGGAGGTAATAATGCGAATTGCTTAGAAGCCTTGTTGGCATGAAGGGCTATGTTATTTATATAGTATATTTAGTAAACCAAATTTTGGACACTTACCTTAATAAGAGCATCAGCAATGTCTAACATTCCGTGTCTTAAGAAATGTTCACAAATAACCTCGTTAATTAGCTTCATTTTTTCAGGTACATCAATTGTGGAATCTTCTGACATACTAGAAAGATCACTGTAAAAATTCTGTAAATTTAAAAAGTCAAATTCTATTTATTGGAGGAATATAGATCACATGTGTTTTTAACTGTTTTTATTAAATTTATGAACAAAGTATAATCATTTAAAAAATTTGATCAGATTAAAATAGCTTTGACTATTTCCATTATTATTACTTGAAAATTATCTTAAATTTTTCAATTAATAAAATATGAAAATAACATTCATAAATTTTCATCAAATTAAGCTACACATAATCTAAAGCTGTGTCTAGATTCTCAAATTTTCTTTGACAAAAAACTGTTGTATGCCCATATTTAGTCTTGATGTGCCTATATATGGTCATGATGTGATGTCATCATGACCATATTTAGGCATGTCACATGATTTTAATCAAATAAAATTTGATAGTCTGGACAGAATTTAAAAGATCAAAGCAGATGGAAGTTGTTTCACTATTAATTTGGAACTACTGTATGATTATTCATTCATTGCGTAAAATGGGACAAATTTTAAGAAAATGGGGGCTAAATTATTTGAATTTACGCGAAAAGTGTATCCACCCTGATATTGTCCCACACTGTTTAAAAATCCTGGCTACATCATTGAAGGGGGACGACTTTGTAAGTACCTTATCAATTGCTTTTCCAACTTTAGAGACACTGCTATGAAGCTCCTTGTGGTCACTGCTAATTTTCATGGTACTATCTTTAACTTTCTTCATTAAATCCCTCAACATTGATTTATGTCGTGCTCCAATTTCATCTTCTGAATTTGATGAACCTACAATTTACAAAAAAAAAAAAATAAATAAATAATACTCTGATATTCAAAGATATCATTAACATTGTCAATAAAGCAAGGTCCAGGCTGGGTATTGATTAGTAAATAGAGTTATTAAGAATACAGTACAGTACATAAGTAACAGTCAGTAAACTAGAGACCAACCACAATCATAATGCACAATCTAGGCTAAATTTTTGCATGCGGGATATATTTCCTGTGCAGAGCTGGCAATAGACTATAGTCTGGGCCCCGTATCTAAATTTGATATGAATGTCAACATCAGAGTTATGTTATGTGCATGCGTGGTCGGCAAAATACAGTTATTAATTAAGTTGTTTTATTTAAATCTAGGGTTTGTCCAAACAAAGTAAAATGTAATGTTCTCTCATTCTCTTTATTATTTACACTCACTACCAAGAGACGCGGATGCCCATTTAATGTAAACCTTGGCTAGCACGAATTCAACGACTAGTTTAGGCTAATCCAGACAAAAAGTCAGACCCTAGAAATAACATGTCCTTGGTTTGCCTAGGCCCTAGGATAGGCTATCCTATACTAGCCTAGGCCTAGCCTAGGCCCCAGGACTAGCTAGGCCTAGGTAGGCCTAGGCCTAAGTCAGGAAAAAATCGGTAAGAAAATAAGATGAATGGTCTTCAAAGCAAAGATAGTCGTACATCTCAGTAACTTTTCGCGTATCTCTTGTAAATTCTGTAGCATATAATCTGTTTCTCTTTCAGAATAATTTTGTACAACTTGAAATTTTCCGAGGACTTTGTCCACTTCTCTCTCGACCGTAAGACAAGCATCCATTTTTGGTGATGAACAAAACAAAGAATTGCAGTATGGGATATAGAGGGTGCTATTTTGGGAAACCAGTAGTAGAGAGTTCTTTGGAAACCATTCGAACGACCGACGAGAGATGCCACTTCGAGAGGATGCCTTACCTTTCGAGGGAAAAAGGATTCAGCTTTGTGAACCCTTAACTTGTTTGCGCCGAATTTCCTATTTTGATCGAACATTTATAATTTTTGCTGGATTTTCGCCCTCTTCGGATTCAAATTTGCTACAACTTAGCTGTTTTCTTCTGACAACTTTTTATTGGTTACAATAGCCTTTTTCTGCTGATAATAGATTGTTTATTGATTTGTTTATACTGTAGATTGTTTTTACACAATATTTGGCACGTATCTGTGAGCCAGCTATTGGGACATGGACAGTCCCACACAAATTTTCTATTGGGAAGAATGGGTCCACAAAAATGGGTTCAAATATGCAGTTTTATACGTAATTAAAATTAAAAGGTTCCTCATTACTTTTCATAACTTTTTATATTCACAAATATATATTTAGATTTTATTATTCAATCCTGTAAAGGGTGACTTTAATCACTGTTGGCCTTTGAATAATAATTAAAAAAAAGAAAAAAGGTCTGCATTCTACCCATCTGTATTTAAAGTGCAAAATCTTGTCTAGTCATTTTACTCTTACTAATACCACATAAGCTATCCAATGATGTTAGGACCTACATTGTTGTGATGAAGGCCATTTACAAACAGGGCCTACTGCAGCATAGGCCACAGTTATAGATTAAATTACATTTACGATTACAATCATGATTAAAATCCCCCCCCCCCTTTTACCACAAAACGCGACTGATTGTGAACACACTGTAAACCGTGAATTCAGAATGAAATATGCGCAATTTAATAATATAGTTCTTGTTAGGTCGGATTTGACAAGACCGTAATCCAAACATGAAATAATTATTAAAAGTAGCAAAAACCTTGTTATACAGTGCATTCTGGCATTAAAACAATAAAATTCGACCTTGTTATAGTCAGTGGCTTATCTAGAGAGGTGCGCGTGGGAGGGGGGTTGCGGCGCACCCCTTCCAAAAAGTACTCGCCCCCCCACTACACCTTCTCGCGCCTCGCCCCTTCCCCATCAGCACCCCCATTTCAAGACTTCTAGATACGCCACTGGTTATATATGCGCCCAAAAGCATCCGCTCGAAATAGCGAAGGAGATGAGGACTCGGATGATGATTTTGATGATTATGATGTGACGATGGTGATGATTATGATGATGATGTGTAGACCTGAAACTGTAATGATGATGATGTCCAGCTATAATGATGATGAAGATGGATGATTGTGGTCACCTGTCGGGAGTGGGAACGAGCGCGGCCCTTTCGACCACTTGGATACGCCACTGACCCCACCCCTCATCCTCGTGTGGCGTTCCCTTTTTTATGGAATTTTGTGTGAAAATATTAGGCCTAATGGTTAGTTCCTCCTGAGAACCACGTGGTCCGATAATCCGTATTATTGCCTGGGGGTGGTGGTGGTTTGTGCCGCGGCCGCCGCACGCGTACCTCCGAGGAATAAGACGGGCTAATTCTCCTGGAATTTCAGCTATTTTAATATCTCAATCATGAATTCCAAATAAAAGATTGCTCCTGTTGCTGCCGGGGGTCAGGCGGTCTATTAAAGGGTGCCTCTCACCCCGTTCTTCATTCGTGGCAACTGTATTCTATATAAATAAAGAATTCAGGCTACAGTCCTTATTTTCAACTATAACAACATCATCATCATAATCATTATCATTAGGCCTATCATCACTATCATCATCATCATTATAATCATCAACATTGTCGGCGTCACCATCAGCATAAAGTGCAAATTAAAACGATAAAAAACAAATCTCGCAAATTAGCAGTCGTTTAATTCACCATCGCTTTTAAATTTATGGTAGCAATATTTTAAGATTTTTGTAGAAAAACACGTGTACATAAAACTATTTTTACGTAGTTCTTATGATCAGTTACCGGTAGGCCTACTACATTCTATTTTCATAATGAAACTGATTCATTATATTTATTGTAAGAGTAGAAGCTGTATGTCCTATTGTTCCGTTATGATACAACACTATCAAGTTTAAATATTATAATTTCATTAAAATATTTTATTATTTCAAATAGGCCTACAAATCTTCACTAACTCCAGCTTCTTCGTGTGAGCATGAAAAACAAAATACTAGTCATTGTTTTGTTTTATATTAAATTTTGTTGAATGTGAAAGAAAAAACAATTCAAATTAATAAAAAAAAAATTAATATCAAAAAATAATAGTCAAAATTGTTTTTTCCAATTGTACTATGTTCATAATTCATTTCCGTCATGTAATTCAAAGTCGCATTTCGTTCGTTGGCGGCGCATTTCTTTAGAGCAGCCTTTCTCGTCTGACTTGTCAACACACTCGGCCCTTCCATTACATCGTCTACAATCTTCTATACACATGCCATCATCACACTGGAATTTTTCCATAGGTTTTCCATGAAGAATCTTCCCTTCAAATCCATTAGCACAATACTCTGCCAAAAAAAAAGAAAGAAATTATTAAGTGGCTTAAAGCCCTATTTAACAAATTGTAGGCCCTATCTGAACTAAAAACTTATTGACAGA
>NW_022755542.1:1195510-1211312 GCF_011630105.1 Anneissia japonica | reverse complement strand
ATATATATATATATACACGGTATATATATATAATATAATATAATATAATAATGATATTTTAGGCCTAATGATGATATAACTGATATGAAGGCTAATTCTTTTTTCACATTTCGAAGGAGTGGGTTCTATACTGTACACTTTACCGGCATGTTGTTTCTGGCAGTGATCTTCATCACTGGCATCAAGACAGTCTATTATCGAATCACATTCAAATTTAGGTTCAATACAATGGATTTCACCCTTTTCCTTATTTTTACAACGGAATGCTTCGATTCCAAGCTTTTCGTAATCTTCACAAGTCTCTGAAAATAAAAAATACAGAACAACCCCATTATAAATCGGTACTATTGTACAACATGCTATGCACCTCACCTGTAGTAGGCCTATCCGCACAAGCATTATTCTGTTACATACACAGCAAAGTAGATTTTGATACAGTACCTGCATTATGCACGTCTCAAATATAATTATTGATTAATTGATTGATTGATTTGGTATGTTGATCGATTGGTTTATCTGATTGGATGATTAAGTTAAAGATTGATTGATTGATCATTAATTGCTTGTTGATTGACTGGTTTGTGTGACCATAGAGCAAAGATTGCTCTATGGTGTGACGAACTCTGCAATTAAATTCACACATGACGTTCACCAAAATTGCCGCGAAGATAAGCCTAATAATAATTTCATTTCTCTATGATCAATTTACTTTACTTGCGATCTTGGACAATAGGTATATTTCGCAACCTTACAAAAACGATAACGAACGAATACGTCATTATCACCATCATTCGTGCCTAAAACATTCTTGACAATATGCTGAAGGAGCTGCATATGATCCTGATTGATTCATGCAAAAGGCATAAATCGCCTAAATTGTGACAGATATTCTCCTGTAGGGTTAGGGTTTAAAAGTGTCTAAAAATTTGATGACGTAACCGTATTCGTTATCTTTTTCGTAAGCTTGCGAAAACTCCCTAATGTTAAAATGTGGTATCAGTAAACCATACCTGTCTCTTATACACATCTGACCTGAAACTGTAATGATGATGATGTCCAGCTATAATGATGATGAAGATGGATGATTGTGGTCACCTGTCGGGAGTGGGAACGAGCGCGGCCCTTTCGACCACTTGGATACGCCACTGACCCCACCCCTCATCCTCGTGTGGCGTTCCCTTTTTTATGGAATTTTGTGTGAAAATATTAGGCCTAATGGTTAGTTCCTCCTGAGAACCACGTGGTCCGATAATCCGTATTATTGCCTGGGGGTGGTGGTGGTTTGTGCCGCGGCCGCCGCACGCGTACCTCCGAGGAATAAGACGGGCTAATTCTCCTGGAATTTCAGCTATTTTAATATCTCAATCATGAATTCCTGTCTCTTATACACATCTAGATGTGTATAAGAGACAGTATATATATATATATATAAACATTTAAGAGATGGATTTAGTACTAACCTGCTCTTTTGTGAAACGTATGTGGTTCCACTACACAAAAGAAAAACATCAAGAGCGCTACACTTAGTTTAATCATGTTGATGCTGTCTAACATTTTGTACGATGGTTCAGATTTTCTGGAATAATAATAATAATAAAACATGACAACAAAAGAAAAAGATTCCATGAGTTGTAAACCTAAGCATCAATGTGTACCGGTATAACACTGGCACAATTAAGCAGAAGCGGCCTGTGGACAGGGGCACCCCTTCATCATCGTACCACAACCTATGCAACCATACAAACATACCCACTCCCAAATAAATGATTATAATAAAATAACGTTCATCGCAGTAAGTCCTACCTCCTTAGTGCTGGCACGGTGAGTCAGTCATACAACCCTTTGCTTGTATGCAGCATTATTCGGCATGCTCCGATGAGTGTGTTCACGGATTTCTTTGCATAAGAATAGTTTTTATTCAAAGGTTTGGTTTTGTTAGTAGAGGGAACACAATACGACCTCTAGACACCTTTTTTTCTAAGCCACGTTGACTTAAGAAAAAAACTTACAATAGCATTCACAAGTGACAACGCTCGGAAATGGTTATGACGTTAAGTGTCAATTGTTTAATAATCATTTCGGTATACATTATAAGCAGACATTATACATAGGCCTTAACATTTTGAAATACCGTAAAACATCGAATAGAAAGCCCTGCTTCTTTTTTTGCGACCTGAATGAGCTTCTTTTAGAGATGGGCCTCTTTTCAAGACTATTTTTGCCAAGATAAAGAGGGGTCTTCTTTTCAAAATGAATTTTGGGAATTACTACTATAAAATAATAAATATTGTCAATGTAACATCAGTCTGTATCATTGAGTGTATTAACCCGCATTAAATCACTAGTCACCTAAACTACCTGTATAAACCAAGCGTGTTTTTAATTATTTTGTTTGTTAGAAATTCGTGTACAGGGTATATGTACTGTACTATTTCGAAAAGAAGCCCACGTATCTTGAAGAGAAGCCTTAGCGATGGGCTTCTTTTTGAGGTTACTTTTGCTAAATAAAGAGGGGATTCAATTCGCGATAGGCCCATAAGCCCATTGATTAAGCTCATTTGGCTTCTATTCGAGGTTTTACGATCATAATATAGGTCTATAGAATATTATGAGTCAATGGCAGCCAATTGGGAGAAAATGTGTAAATAATAGGTTCCTCTTAGTAATTTGTCAATCTCGATAAACATGAGAACGGTTAGACAGACGGTTGGTTTACTGAATATTAAATTCGATTTACAAATAATAAGGTGTTAGGCCTATAACCTTCCATTTTAAACGTTGCCACTTGTAGAGGTTTTATACTTTTACACAAAGTGATGGACAAAAGCACAACCTGGTAATAACATATTTCTTAATTATTAGCTACAATTAAACGATAACCTTGAAATGCTGATTCTTTGTTATTTGAAAATCTATTATCGTAATGAAAATGAAACTGTGTGCTATTTGCAGAGGCTATTGTTGTTAAGGAAACCATGTTAGAGAGATATTTTTCATGATATAAATAATTATAAATAAATATAAGAATCATCATCGGCTTCCTCGTAATTGTGATCGTAATCATCACTATCATCGAAACCATCATTATCATGATAGGCTTACTCATCATCGTCATCCTCATTACCATTTTGAGCCTAAAATCGTTTGCTTCTCATGTAGTTTTCGAGGATCTCACGAATTGAATATGCCGATCGATATGTAAAATCTTAAGTTGTAATAAAAACATATTATCTGTTATTTTAGCAGCGTGCATGCAAGTAGCTGCTGAATGCGATCACGAGACGTCACAAGCCCCGCGCATCCGTCCCAGCAAATCACAGGGTCGACAGTTTATATTTGTGACAGACATGATAAATTCAACTTCGCCACAATTATGTGAATATCAGTGGGTACCACTTAAAAAGTCCATTAGATTAGAAGAATTGAAATTTGTCTAACTCCAGAAGAGGTTGATTCAGTCACTAAATACTAAAATAACTGAGATTGATAAACTCCTTCAAATGACGAATTATGCCTTTGTATCAACAGGCACTGAAAGTCAGGTGGATAGAGCAAAGGCAATGAATCTGTAATTGTAAAGTAGCAATGTGTTTTTAAAACATTTAAAGGCTTTCAGAGCTTGTCGATGAGCATTATCTGTGTTATACTATTACAAAATACCATGAAATATAAAATATAAAAAAATATGTAATGGAAAGAGCAGGAAAGCTCTAACTTAGATAATACTTTGAATGAATAAATGATTGATTGATCGATTAACAATTAACCAACCTGCCAATTGATCGGTTATTCGATTGATTGATTGATTGAATGAATGATTGATTGATTGATGAACAAGCACAGATCCATAGTTCTCTAATAGGAGTTTTGGCAACCTTACAAAAACCACGCCATCTTCTTATCGTCATCTGTGCCTAAAACATTCTTGAAAATACCAAAAATACATATAAAGGCCAACTCAGACAGCGTCGGCCGACGCAGCCCGACGCGATTTGTTGTCGCGTCGGGTCTGTGTGAGTTGAACGCAGACGCGATGATGTGCGTCGCGTCGGGGGCAGTCGCGTAGTAGAATATTAAACATGTTTAATATTTCTCACGACGGCTTAAGACTGTCCCCGACGATAAATCGGGTCGGGCTGCGTCGGCCGACGCTGTCTGAGTCGGCCTTAAAAGGCATGAATGACCTACGTTGTGATAGATACGTTGTGATGACGCTGCTGTACTAGTTATCGTTCTCGTAATAAGCTTGCGAAACCTCCTAATATCCCGATTTGACAATATAAAACTAAAAAATATCAAGGATAGTACAAAATAAACAATATACCTTAATTTAAGTACTTTCTAAAATTTTATTTCTTGTTCACTATCCAAACATTTTATACAGCAAAACCTTGAAAATGTTTGCCAACGCATACTAATATCACATCCAGCATGGAGTCACGTGATTACATGAATATATAAAGTGCTTCTTGATCAGATACGAGGGGTTTCATGTTTCATTATGCACTACTGATATTCAATGCCGTACGCCTTATATTAATACAAGAACAGACGATAACCAATATAATGACGTTTCATGAAAAAATACTGCCCTCCAACGATCACGATACCCCACCCAACTTCCAATAATCCCCACAAGTAAAAACAAGAAACAGAGAAATTCATTGGTCGGTTTTGAAAATTGAAAAATAAAAAATATAAATTAATATAAATAAATATAGGCTTATGTTAATACATATCTGGACAATATTGCAATAGTAAAACATGGACGGAGAGAATTCAATAGTAAAAATGCAGATTACTTCATAATACATAACACTGAATAAAAAAATTACACTCAAATTTATACTACAATTAAATGATTTCGTACATCATCTTAAATATAGTTTTTTTTTCTTATTTTGAAATATAAAAATGTACATTTACTTTGTTCAATCAACATATCCTTCATGATAATGTCATATATAACTTAAACTGAATATCACACACAATTAAATAATAAGCTTATTAATATTACAGTAACACTTTATGAATTTACTAAAATAAAGATGATGGCTTTGTATGTATTGTGATCTTACTGCATATGTAGCGTGTTTGGTACGCTAAAATCAAATAGAGTTACACATTTGTTTGTTTTCTTGACAATAAAACTTCTATTTTGCATACAATTATATCATTCTACTTTTGTATTTATGCATAAAGAAAACACCCACACAATTAAGTATACACAATAAATATCACGCAAGACCATTTTTAATTAAAAAAATGTTCGTTATCCCTTCCCGCATCCTATTTTTAAGTTGTCTTCTTAATAATTGGGCTTCGATATCTTTCTTAAAATTGATGAACATGTTTTGTTATTAACTATTACTTGTCTATAAATACTAATTGCAAATTATGTGAATATACTGACAAATTGTATTGTGATAATATTGCGTTGTATTTGTATTGTGGATCTGCTTATAATATAGAAAATGTGGTCGTTAATAAATAGGTTATTACTGTAATAATATAGATAGATGATAATGACTTTTAAGCTTACGGTGATAATTGAACGGGTTGGAAAAAGCTTTTCAGTGGCCTGAAATCCGCAACAAAAGCATGACAGAGTGTTCAATTTACAAGTAGAACTGGTCTCTATGTAACCTTTATTCCAACAGCCACTGGCTTTAATTCATTCCATTTTGTACAATGTGTTATAAATTTACCACCGGGTTTTTTTCAATATGTTAAATTTGTGCTTTATTCAAGTTAGCTTGTTACAGTGAAGTTTGGCTGACGTACTTCGTTAGAGGAAGTGGCGTTTGTGATGTTTGCATGTTAGTATGGTGGCATAGGAAACCTTCATTGAAAGAAAAACAAAACAGAATTAAATCATTTTAAGTAGGCCTATGTCAATTTTGTTAAATTAAGTCGAAGTCCTATGGTACGACTGTAAGCAGGGATTCATTCCCTCTCTAAATTCGGCTAAGTGCAGAAGTTACAGCATGGGGACCATATTCGCTATGGAAATTGTTACAAAATGCATTTTTTTATACATGTTCAAAATGCATTATTTTATACATGTAGAGTAAACGTACATATTCGAGTGCCCTAGCCCTACGCCCTACGTGTGCCTTAGCCGTACGATGATGTGGTATCCATTTCAAAATGCGACGTAACTGCGTCAACAGTGCAAGTGCTAGTAAAATGGTTATAGAGTGATACCAAAATCATAAAACGATGTAAGGATAACATGGTCAGAGGATTTAGCCTTTGGCCCTTTGAAAGCATGGCTATTAAGTGATAAGAATGTTTCAGATAGGGGAGAACGATGAAAAATTGTTTTACATTCTAACAGTCCTTGTTAATACGTATTTGTTAGTATGTTCGACATTTTTATACATGGTGTTTTGTTCAGATCAGTGGCGTAAAAGTCACGTTGGCCGAATGGGTCTTTTTATGCCAGCACTATAACGTGTAAAAAATACGTCTTTAAAACGCAAAATTCGCCGAAGCGGATGGGCTTCCCCACACCCACAACCAGAAAGGGAAGCGCCCCATGGAAGCCTTAGTCAGAGACTTCTAACTTTTGTTACGTCACTGGTTTAGATTGTGGGACTACGGGTTCCACGGGAAGACTCTGTTCTATTCTAACATCTGTGCGAGTCACGACTGGTTGTTGGGTCTCTACTTGTGATCGCCAGCTTGTATTCAAAGTTTCATCATCTTCACTCACATCAATGCTGTAATTTTCCAGTTCATCAACAGTGAAGTTGACTACACCAAAATTTGGGAACACTGTGCCATCACTGATACGGATTCCAGACGAAATTCGTTTCCCTGTTGATGCTATGTCGCTGTCTTTCTTATTCCGAACAACCGTTAGTTGGAGTCCGTTTGATGTAGCGAAAAGTACAGGCACTTGGTAGGCAGTGCCCAGATTAACATCGTTTTTACTGGTATTATTTCCACTGCTTGTGTTGAATTCCAATGGTAGAACATTTTCCTGCTGTAGGATTCCTTCCTGTTGTCTTAATTGAACAGTGGCAATGTCGTTAACTCGGCAAAGAAGAACCTGCTTCATCTGCCGTCTGACATCAACCCAGAGCACAGTGATGCAAATGGGAACAACAGCAGGATACGACAATTTCATTACAGATAGCAGAGTTTCAATGCTGTTACTTCCAGAAGTGTAAGAGTTGCTACTTAAAAGGTAAATGCAATCGGCAAGGTGATATGGTCCACAAAGAAGACACCAAAGTAGTAGAATCATTCCAATGTTCTTCACATTATGTTTGTCTTTGCATAAATCAAGTTGATGTTGAAGTTGGTTATGGTACTGGTTAGCGACGACAGACCCATTCAAATCTGATTGATCAGCTTTAAAGTGTTTTCTTAAAATAACTGCATACAGGTAGATAATGACACAAATAGGTAATACGTAAGAAACTGTCATGACAGTTATCTTGTAAGTCCGTGACATGCCGTGTGTTATTGAACAAAAATAGCGAGAATTATAATATTCTATCTGCACGGCAGATGTCAACAGTGCAACAGCAGATATACAGCTATGGATCCAAACGTAACTAGATATTAGAACTGCCTTCGGATACGTAAACCACTTCATGTACATTGTAGGTTTCTGCATAGATATAAATTTTTCGATTACCAGTAAAAGTAAAGCGACAACGTTTGCTACACTGAAGAACTCAACCAGAAAGGCGTTAAGCGAGCAAAATGATGTGGTATACTTCCAGTATCCAGTTATCGAGACGGAAAAACTCACTGTCAGAACCAGAATACTCTCGGACAATTGAACAATACATAAATTAACAATGCAATAATACATAATAACTCCTTTGAAATGCCTTGATCGAAGCAAAGTTATTATAATGCATATATTTCCAGTTATTGCAAATATAATGAACATTAATATACAAAATATTACTATGAAAGATGTGGACGGATTGTTTTCTGAAAGCATCGTACTAGTGGACGGTAAAATTGCACTGGTGTTGTTAGAGTCTTGAAAGGTAGTGTTTGCAGCCGTTGTGTTGAATGATGGCGAGACAATGCCTATATCAGTTGTGGTTATGTTTTCATTGCTTTCCATATTGGAATCAGTCTGTTCTCAACTGTGTCATCGTTGGAAAACTCCGAGGGAAATCCTCACTAACATATTCTCAAGCATTTCTGTCGAAATGAACAAAAGATGAAAGATGTTAAATTGCTTCATTTATCTATACTTCAAAGCCAACTAATTGAACATACAGAAATACCTGTTTAGAGTGAAACAATAATATTCAATAATAAATGGCTTACAGCGTATTTTAAGATTATGTCTATATAATAACATAGGTCTACAATACAATTTATTAAATATCGTAATACTGTACACTAAGCAAGAACATAGTGACACTCTCTTGCTACGACTTTTCAAAAAGCACTGTCTGTCCATGGTCTGTCTAAACACGATACCGTACCAGCTCACGGAAGAACAATACAGCCACGATCCTGATAGGATCTGTGTTGATACGAATGCTACGTTATAAAAATTATGATAATAATGCAGAAAAAATACTAAACAAAATACCATACCTGTACTTATGACTGATATTTTACGTCTCTCCTTGCAGATTGATTGACGTCGATTATAAAACGCAATCTCTTGCATTTTGTTTTGTGTGGTGAAGTCGAATTTGCATAACAACACTGTATGTAACACAAGAGTAGACTTAATATTATGAGTAGCCTATGTCTGAACTCTGGTACTTATAATAATGATATAAAGGTCGATAAGGCTTATAAATAGAGTAGGCCTAGTAGTGCTTACTAAAGGTCCCTTCATGAATATATTCAAAGCGAAATCAATTGTTGTGAAAATTGTAATAATTCCATGGGTCATATTCGCGAAAGGATCATATCACCATAATATTCTTTCTTAATTAAATACAAATATACGTATACATTCCATCAATACGGAGTCATCGACCATACTTGAACTTTAGTTGATAATTAACACGCAAAACAAAAATACCATTTACACGAACCTTATAGTAACAAAAAATAGAAGTATCATCGATTGTTTAAAATGCTGATTTAATCGTCCATCAAGCATTAAGGAAATATAGGCCTACTATGTTTATGCCTATAATAATCAATATACTCAGGATACAATATGCTACACAGTAAATACAGTGCGATTTTAGGTAATAAAACAAAAGATAAAAAAATTTGACATCTAACCCTTAACCATTTCAAGTACAGAAATAGAAAAATAAAAACTGAATTAAGTTTACGACTATCTATTGCCGTGGAATCGCGTCGACTAACGACCGTTGGCACCATGTAAACTGGAACTTCTTCTATCAACATCATTTTCAATTTTGTTCTCTTTTTATTGCATGTTTTGTTTCAAACGTTTTACTGCTTGCCTAGATTAAATAAATGTTTATTTATTACACTTGTTGAATTTTGCTTAATAATTCTATTCATAAACCTAAGCCTAATAGCCCCCAGAAAAGAAAGACCTAAAGTTCAAGCTGAGCTGGAGTAAACATGTTTAACACTATGCAAACATGTTCGTGCACTTAAAGTAGCGTATTTACGGAAGAGTGTAGAAGGCGTACGCCCGACCCGCCCAGGCCCTTCCACCCACCACGAAACATTCTTACGCCACCCCCAGCTAGGCGCATTTACTGAATCGCTGAGCAGAACCATCATCGTCGTTATCGTCCTCGACATCATCATCACCACCAGCATTATCACCGACATCGCGATCATCACACAGTTATCATCCTCTCATCATAATCATGATCATGCATTATCATCATCATCATCATCATTACCATCAACATTTCATATTTTTTCTTGGCACCTAGGTAAAGTTCCCACAGTAGGACTTCTGAACCCCTGTAAAACTATAAACCACATTATTTTTAAGATTGTGCCCATCCATCCTTTCACAAAAAACCGGGATGGCCCTTATCACCTGGTAGATCTGTCCATGGAGGTTTACCTACATGGGCTGTCTGCTATAAAAAAAAAAACATGACTAAAATTGAAGTGTAATCGTTATAAGGCTTAGCAGAAGCAAATACAGCACTTAATAATAATAATTAAAAAAATCTTTTAATAATTCAAGTGATAGTACAAAGTACAACTTATCTAGAGTGTGATAAATAATTAATTATTGCTTTGGGTTGAAATTAGAAAGCAAGTGAAATAAAAATTGTACCATAACTATGTTATTCCTATTCGTTAATTTGTACGCCTATTTCCAAATATTATAATGCATAGCATATTGCATCCTGTGTACTCATAACACATTTTTAAGTAAAGTATTTTAAAGTATTAAAGTGTAAAGGACAGTCACTGTTGTTCATTGTATTATTCGTGTTCATTGCACTATTTATACATGAGAAAATAAAGAAACTTAATTCATCTATTGTTATATTTATATATATATATATATATATGTATGTATATATAGGCCTATATACATATATATGCATATATATATACTGTATATATATATATATAATATATTATATATATATATGTATTCTGGATTACTTCAGTAATAGGCCTATAATAATAAATTGTAAATACTTCACTTTCATAATGTTTTCTAGCCCCAAGTTCTAGACTCAGAGGAATATAGGGATGGTGTTCAGGGGGGATGTTTTCTCTATGGATTACTTCAGTAAAGAGATATTTACCCGGGGATTCCCGTGTGCATGAACAGAACGAACATGGTGGTTTTTCGAAGTGGCAGATGCTTTTAAACAACTGCCCTGTCATTCAATGGTCTATCCAAATCTGGGCGGGTCTCTTTAGGGACGAACCGCGGTGTTGTCTACAGGCGGAGTCTTACAATAATTTCTAAATCGTTCACTATAGTATTTAAATATCATTAGACGACGACCGATTTTAGAAAATGAGTAAAGAACAATTAGAAGCTAGTGTAGTATATTTATTCAAGAAAAATAGCACATTTCAAATCAAAAGCCTCCCTTACATCAAACATCGTTGTCAACTCAAATACACTGCAAGTGTATGTTATCGTTACAAAATATCTCTTTGCGGTTGTGCGTATCTACACTCTAGTTTCTTCTTTCACCTGCCCATAAGCTCTATATTTTAAGGAAGGTTGATCAAAAACCTAAAATTAACGCACAAAACATCTTAGAAATGCATCTTTATAATTTTACAGATAAATACAGAAAAATAAACCATTAATCTTTATGTACTACATACAGTATTTCATTTAAATCCATATAATCTCTATAATATACCAAGAGCTTTTCAGTATATACTTGTTTATTGCCATGGCAACGTTAACTGTCTTTCGACTAGCCAATGAGCATACTCTATACCTTCAAGAATAGTCAATCTTATTTACATATTTTCAACTCCAGGTGATTCTCTTTGTATTTTACATCACTTGGTTAAATAACTTAAGAGGTTTGGTAAAACGTAACTTCAACACATTTAATTAATTTTAATTTTCTAATTCCCTCTGAAGCCGAATCCGTTTCATTTCTTTTTTCTTTTTGTAAATATATTTTTAATCGCTACTAATCAGACCTAAAACTTGTAGGAATATTGATAATAACAATTAACCAATATTATTGTAATAAATATTAATAATAATGATGACAAATCTGAATAAATAATCCAACATATTCTTTACCATAATAAAATTAATAATTTTTTTATAATATACATTGAGGTTATGATAGTGGGGTGATGAAAATTAATGATAAAATGTCTGTTCTCTACAATGATTTATTTTATAAATGAAATCACCACAGATCCTATATACATACGATCTGTGAAATCACTTTTAAAATGTTTGAAAATAGAACACAAAGCTTCAAGGAAGTCCATATAGTAGAGTTAAAAGGGGATAAAAAGAGAACATCAATGGCAGATTCAATGGGGGGGGGGGGTGGTATTTGAAAATATTGAGTGTACCATTTCTAGCCATCCAGGTGCCATAGTCATATCTTGCTTGCATAGACCCTTCATCTGTAAAAGGCCCTTCCTAGAGGCCCCCTCTATTTTGAATTCCTGGGTCCACCACTGAATATTTTTACCAGATATAGTATAATATAGATATTAAATAATACTGTAAAAATGATAAAAATATAAGTTCTGTTTGACCTTTAAAAGATGACCTTCCTGACACAAGGGTGACATCTATTCATATGAAATTGCAGTAATTGTGATACAGTACAGTTTCAGTATTAATTCAAAAAATAAATCTCATTCCACCTGAATGAAAAACATTTTTGTTTATTTGGCCTTGCACAAAATATTACTGCAATTAGATACCACACTGATTCATGTAACAGCCTCTCAAACATCACTCCCAGAGTTCAGTGCCACTACTACGGGGAAGGGGGGGGGGAGTTGAGAGGAGAATTTACCCCCAGAAAATGTGTCTGGCCCAACCCTAGTCTCACTTCCCCTCCCAGATTTCAGACGCTGGCACCGCCACTGCCAGAGTATGGTAGAGGGTTACACCTGAAGGTGGGCCTATTATTGATTCAGTGTAGTATTAATTATTTCTGAGCATTTCTCCTTTATTCCCAAATACACAAGTTACCCTACTCATTAGTTTTAATATTGCATGAGGAAACTGAGGTGTATATACCATTTTTATATATTTTAAGTCTACAATTATTCACTCTGATCCATTTAAATATCTTTTTCTTAAATCTATTATTTAAATAAGTTATTTGAACTAAAAATTAATCTGCTGTTTATTCCACAGCATATATTTATCATATTGTTTTAACTTCTGAGATTTAAACATTTTTTTGTCATAAGCGATCGATGAGTTCTCTCCGAACCAATCACCAAGCTCATCATTCTGTATATTTTATCTGCAGACATGTAAAACCAAGGTGAGGGAATTATTTCTACTACTTATCACAACTATACTTTCTGAAGTAAAGGAATGAGAACTTACAGTCCATACTTCTGATTTACAAAATAATCACAGCATTCAAATGTTGCATGCAGTGCATTTCAAAATATGCAGGTCCAGGAAAGCTTGTACATAACTCCAGATAAATAAGTAAATATAAAAATGCCATAATACCTGTTTCTGAAAAAATTGAAATTTCATTAGTTTAATACCAACACCTATCATGCAAAGATTGGAAAGATATTTCAGTTCAATCCAGAGTGTGAATACTGCCCTCAGGAGCCATGCATTGGTACTTGCATATGGAACGCAACAATAATTTTGCAGACTTTTTTGGAATAACCAATCAGTCTGGGCCATCAATCAAAAAAGAAAAAAATCTTCTTACTGTTCTGATAATTTGACAGTAAAGTATTCTTGAAATTGTCAGGCCAAATCTCTTCACACTATAATGCTTTACAAGGGCGGATTTTTTTTTGGGGGGGGGGAGGGGGTGGCGGAGCCTTTCCCTGCTCCTCCTTTGGAAAGTTAAAAAAAGAATAAAAAGAAAGAATAAAAAGGAATTATTGATCACCCGAAATGCCTCAGAGATTATTTCCAAGCGTCTAGAAAACAGTAATTTTGTGGGGAGCATGCTCCCGACAAGCTAGGTGTCCTTTCGGACACCTCTGGATCCACCCCTGTTTTAAGCGACAAATACCTGTGAATTGCTTATATGTGGGTGTGTATGACATCATCACACCCATATATGGGAAATTCAAATATTTGTCAAAGAAATCTTGATAATGTGGACAGAGCATGAACCATTGTGAATGAGAGATGCAGGCTTTAGTGCCATTGTTGGATTAAGACACCAAACATCTGACTGTAGCAGATCTAGCTACTACAACTACAAAAAGAAATACACCAACTCCACGGGGAAGGGGGGGGGAACTACTACAGGTGTGCTGTAACATGGTCATGTCACCTTTAAATTTAGCTGTGTATAATATACAAGTAAATTGTTTGTTGCGACTGTACTAGCTTAAAATACAGTTGATTTTGCATAGTATTTATTCAATCTTTACCATATTTTTGAGAAGTTTAAAAATGAAGATGATAAGTTGCAACATTAAATATACTGTAGTTGACTGTCTGTGGATGATGAGTAGCAGCTGAAGACAACTGGAGCTGATTGCCTGCTGATGATGTGCTGTGCAGCCTATGATAGACTGTAGCTGACTGGCTGCAGATAATGAGCTGCAAGATTAGATAGTTTGTAATTGGCTGCAGATAATGAGCTGTAAATTTATTAGATAATCTGTAATTGGCTGCAGATGAGGAGCTGTAAATTCAAAATGAATGTAGTTGATTGGCTACAGATGATGAGCTGTAACTTCAAAAAGACTATAGTTGATTGGCTGCAGATGATGAGTTGTAAATGTAGACTGTAATAGGCTGCAGATGAGCTATACATTTAAGAAAGACTGAAGATAATTGGTTGCAGATGATGAGCTCCAACATAAGCTGTAGCTGATTGGCTGTAGATGATGGAAAGCTATTACATATATATGGCAAGAAAACAGACAGTTTCACTGATCAGCTGTATATAAGTTATATGTCTAAGATGTAAATATAGTATTTTGTATATATAGCTCTGTTACAGATGACTTAAATAGCTACCCAGTCCACCGACAAACCAACTAATAGATGGCAATATATCAACAACCAGCCAGTCCAATCCACAGACACAAATGCAGTCCCATATCAAGCTATTGCAATAGGTGGTAATGTATATATAACCAGCCAATCCATGGAAACCCTCTCTCCCCTCCCCTTCAGTCTTGATCATCAGTTGAAACGTCATCATTTCTTCAACGTTTACTCGCGGGTGTCAAATTCCAAGCCACCGGTTGGATTTCCATTTGCAGTCTTGTCAAGTACAGCATTAACGAATTCAGTTGTGTGCCCCGCAATGGTTGTGGCTGCAAAGGAATGCCAATATGATTTATATTATATTATTCTCAATGTTCCACATGTTATCCAAAGATCAAAGTTGCTCTTTGAACAAAGAAACACAATTTATATCTATCTAGTGAACACACAGTTAACATTCGTACAACATCAGCAACAAAAGGCAGGAATAAACTGTGGTATTTAGAGTTTATTGTTATTAACTATCCCTTTTGAAAAACTTTTTATTCAAGATTATATCTATTCAAAACAAATACACTCTCTGTGGGAAAATCTAGAAAAATTTCCCCCAAAAATATTTTACACAATATGATCAGTCCTTAAATCTATAACTTATTAAAGCTAATTTGAATGGTCTCAATGAGAAGAAAAATGCTACTGGTAATATACATTTATAAGGCACCGTTCCCTTCCATTGCGAAGCACAAGCAAGCCTGGTAGTTACCACAAACATTTCCAAAAAAAAACCCCAAGCAGCACAAAGATACATAGTACAAGGACAACAAAGACCGCAATACGTACAACTAACATTATACAACAGTAACCCAATGAATCATGAAAGGTAAACAAATGCTATTATTTGAAAAGACAGTTATTGAAAACGCCCACATTTACAAAAGCCTTTGGTAGATCATTCGGGAAACAGTTAAAGAAATACAAAACTTGTATGTAGTCACATTATTGGGTCTGTTAATTTGCAAAAGGAATTTTTTTTGTTTCACATTCACATTTTTACGTATATATAATTTAAAGTTGAAAAGCAAATGCCCCTCAATTTCACTGTAAATGTGGAACTACAACACATGATTACCGTCAAAATGATCATAAAGACATATTGATCCAACCAATTTGAAAAAAATGTAATTCTACTGTGGAACATTAATAGTGTTGAGAATGATGTTCCACAGATTTGTTGACAGTCATTTGGGG
>NW_022755542.1:1185067-1195468 GCF_011630105.1 Anneissia japonica | reverse complement strand
GTATTAATATCATACCTAAGTTGTCGTTTGTTAGTTGCTCCAACATCTTGGACAATGAGAAAGGATAATGTGAACCCATCTGGGAGGTCCTCACTGCTACCTCCTTCTTGATTTGTGATAAGACGTATGTCAAGTTATCTACATGGAGACAGATAAAAATATTTACATTACATTAAAAATAATAATAATACGATAGTAATGATATGAATAGTAGATTAGTAGGCTGGGGAAAAATTAATAGATAAGTAGATGTGAGAGGTGGTGGTAGAATATTTAGCAGAATTTGGCTAGGATGGTAGATTAGCAGGAGTATGCTAGGGGTAGTATACTGCTTTATGCAAGGCGGGGGGTGGTAGTAGATTAGTAGGCTGGGAGTTGGCAACTTTGAGACATAAATTATACTATATTATGTTTACAGAGATAAATAATAATGATTTGACTCTAATATATGTGTGTCTCCACCATAGGAATAAGTAGGCATACAGAACATTATATTCCCATGTGAGTGCATCCAGATAAACATTAAATTATGCATTGCATATCAGCCAATCACAGGAGAGAGCCCAGGATGTCTACATTTTCAACAAGCATAGAAGGATACTGTTCATGTAGTACCTGTATTACAAAAAAATAACACTGCTCTATTCAAATATGTTATGAGTGAACTTCTTTTTACATTTAACCACAATGCAATATAACTTACCGTGTTCCTTTTCTAGGCCATGTAGCTTGACCTTATTCGCCTCATGCTGTGCTTTCTTTTTTAGACGACATGCTCTGGGAAAATGAGAAGATAATGTGGAGATTGTAGACACAATTTTAAGATTTTTGTTCAATTAAAATAAACTTCACACAAAATAACCTTGAAAGTCAAAAGATATTTTAAATTAAATAAACATATTTAAATAACTGATAATCAATCATTCAATAAATCAACAAATAATAAATCAATTAATTAATAAATAAGTAAATCAGTCAGTCAACCAATCAATAAGTCATTCAATCAGTCTTTGAGTTATAAATTTCATAATGCATAAAGCATTTGATGTGCAAATGGGAATATTTGAAATCCTATTTATGGTTTAACGGACACTGACTTTGATAGACATATATAGTACAGTACTGTACATAATAATGAACACTATGCATGAAACAGCAAATTATATTAAGCCTATCCTCCCCTTGAAAATGCTAATAAAATTCAAACTGTAAAGAATAATGAAGTGTTGATGGAGTTTGCACTAAAAAACATCCACCACTGAACTAATCTACAGCTACTCATACTGTACCTGGAGATCATTCTTTAAACCTGAGATTAATATTTTGTTATGATCTGATCTAATTGAATGAGCATGATAATGAACAAAGTATTAGAGTGAATTATATTATTTCTTTCCCATGGACTGCAGTTGCTCTTACAGTCTGTTGTCTTCAAATGCATATTCATTACTGTTGCCTAGCATATGTTTCTATACAATTTGCTTGAGAATTATTACCACAGAAAAATCACTATTCATCTCATGTTTTCATATAGTGTATATACATTATAAATTTTTCATATTCAAATTGGATATCTGTTTACTGTTCATATTGATAATTGTGCTTTATTGTTTCTTATGTTGTAATTGGTTACGCCCAAACAAAATGTCATCTTGGATAACAAATTTGTTAATGTGTAGGCCAACCACAGAGCTATTAAACAACTAGAGTGCTGACTAGGTGACAAAGAAATGCAGAGCTGTATATGTGTACCATATAAGATGGCCGCTGTAGGAAAGCGCCACCTTCAGGCTTAGTATACATATTATAACCATAAATAAGCCCTCTGACTAACTATTATTTCATATAACCATTATAATTTATATTAATAAATTATTACACTATTGTAGCCAAAAAGAGGCCAAGTGGAGGATTTGATTTAATAAAGTACTGAGGAATGAAAATCAAAATCGCTTGAGTTTCAACATAGCTGTATTCAAACTCTATTGTTAAGTTGAGGGCACCACTGAAACGATACTTAGCATATTATGATTGGCTGAATCTACGGCAGCCATCTTGTATGGTAAACACACACAGCTCTCCATATTTTGAACATCAAATACATTGCAGTTTGTGCTCTCGTATTCTTAATATAACTCTAAGAGGCCAACAAAAAAGAGTTGAGCTGTAGCATGGTGGTTTACATGACAGCCTTCCAATCCCTTTCCTGTTGGATTTACAGTGTAGGCTGCTTAATATCAAAGAAGTTAATATGGTATGAATATATGAATGAATGAAAAGTAAAAAAAAAAAAATATATTGTATACCTTGATGCAAGTTTGTTCTTTTCCTTTCGAGATTTTGTTCGGGAATTCGGAGGTAGCCTCTGTAGGGGCAGCATATCGGCAATCACTTTATTCAGTTTACATAGTTCATTACCGATTTGTAGTAAACGTTTTGGATTTGGCGTCCAATCGTCATAGTCGCCTCGACGTGATCGCAGGGCTTTTGGAGTTGGTCCTATGATACTTGAGATCCCTGTTAAAATATATACAAAATTCACAAAATAAGAATTTTATAATTTTAAATAATACTCATTCTCTCCAATAGTTTGTGAACACTTGTCTTACTGTCACCATTTTATCGGGTATTTTTTTGAACCAGCACCACCAACGTCTTGCAACTTTTCACTGGGGACATCTAGCAGCCTAGTCTGAGCAAATTTCGATTTTCCTGACACATCTTCTTTTGAGTACGTTGACAATCAAAAAACTGCATGTTTTATGCGCCCCTATTTCCTATTTTTGTTTTGGCATTTTGTTTTTAAAAACTATCCTAGGCCTCTACAAAGCAATGTCATGTACCAGTCACAGAGCACTGTAAACACTAGTAACTATGTAGAGCGAAATGCCTAGGCACCTCCCCAGTGGTAGTTTCCGGGTTCTCGGCAATTTCCATTCCAAATTTAGCGAAAATGGTGTATAGCATATTTTTATGTGCAGGAGTTAAATAAATACATAAAAATAAAAAAAATAATTTCAATTATATAGGAATGCTGACTTAATTATAATTATAAAATTCTGAACATTAAAATTTTTATCAATTACTTACAGCATGAACAACTTTGTTTCCTTATATAATAATAAATAGAAACCTGTATGTTTTTTCCCAATTCAAATCTAACATTTGTTTAACATACAAAATACAAAAAATTAAATATTAATTTTTATTGTTCAAAATTTAATAGCTCAACACTATAACAATATATCTTTTGCATTTTTTCATAATTATTGAAATTGCAATAAGATTTGTCATATTGAAAGTAGCTACAGTAAATTGTTTTCTTAAATTCTATAGTTTGACTGACATTGTCAAATCACAAAGTCATCGTCAATGACAAAGAGAATCAGTAACTTATGAATATTTAAAAAGGCTCTTTGTACTGACTGGGTGATTCCAGGAAATCATTGTGAAAAATCAATATGATTATCGGTTTATTTACTTCCTGATCAAACAGTGCCTTTAAATAAATTCAAGCTTTACCGAGATCAGAAATATCACTTGCATCGTCTGCCATCTCATCATCGCTCACATCGTGATCATCTCGCTCACTCCCCAATCCTTCATCGTGGGAATCAAGATCATCATCATCATCTTCCTCTTCTTCCTCCTCCTGTAAGATGAAGCAATAACACTGAACTCCACATTACACTGCTAAATTACAGTGCGCTATACAAGTAAATACTTTAACACTTAAAACCAAAACTAGTGTATTAACAACAAAATGAGATGATGCTGATAATTATGACAATGGTAGCCTTTGTGGTGTCAAAATAATAGTATCAAAATAATACTGTAATGTAACAATTCCTCAATGTAGTTGATATTGATGTTTTAATTTTGATATGAGAAGATGATGATGTGTGAATAAAGATGATTAGTACGATATTCAAGTTTAATTTATTATATAAATTCATTTGCATGCAATGGAGTGTTCCTATTTTCAATGAACCAAAAAACAAAAACTGATGACTAACTAAAGATCTCTCCAGTGACCACACTATCGATTTTTCTTGGGACAAAAAACTGAGGCATATTGTGGCAAAATGGCTAAGTTGTAGCAAAAATTGAAATCCAACTTATTGGTATTTTCAGATACCTGAGTATGCGATCTTTAAAATGAAGGGGTCATTCATTGAAATTGAACATTTGAAGCATTAGTTATTGGAAAGTGAAAGTACAGCAGTTTTTGAGTAAAGATAAACATGATTTTGAGTAGAGTAATTGCCTTTCAAATTTATTGTGCATACATTGTTTTAATAACAGAATTAACTATCAAAACAACGTTAAATAAACAATTTGTAGACCACTTCCAGAACTAATACTTTGGGACATGATTAATAAAGACATTAAATTATTGATTTATAGTGAAAAAAAAAATTTGGAATTTTAGGCAATTATTTGATCTCTCATATTATTATAGCTCATTTACACAATACTGGCCTGTGCAACATCTTAACCATTTCGACATGCCTCATATGCCCATATATGTCACGATGTGCCTATATATGGTCATGATGTGATGTCATTATGACCATATATTAGGCATGTCACAGGTGTTTGTCAAATAAAATTTGAGTGTAGACTGGACAGGGCTTAAGATTATTTTTAGGCAAGCCCCAGCAATGGCCCCTTAAAATTCAACTTGTTTTTGGTTTGTTTGCATAATTTTTATGTTTAGTATACTGTATTTTGGCTCCAGCTCTCAATATCCTCTATAACCATGTCATTGGCTCAGTCTTGATTGGTTGGGAAACCATCACAACTCAGCACTGGATTCTATCTTCCAGTTATTAATAGGAATAATAACTCTCACCACAATACTGGATAATTTAGAGCTGAACAAATTATCTGCTAATGAGGGAATCCATAAAGCCCACTCAAGGTCACAGATATTTCAGGCCGGATGAACAGAGCATTTTATTGACAGTAAAGGAACATTCTACGATGGATAAAGATCATGAACTTTACATTGTTGATTTACTTGTAAGAGTTTGATGTAATGTAACCTAATTGTGGTAAAGCTTGGTTTAACATTTTGTATTTTTAATGTATTGAACATTGAAGTCATTTATTAATATTGAAATACTAATTTGTCCAATAGGTTTAATTCACTATTATTATAATTTGAGTCCACTTTTTCTAAGAAAGAACCAAATACCAATCTTCAATCTACACTAAGCTAAGGCAAGACTTTTATATTCCTTGTTTCACATACTTATTTTTTAAATGATTATTGGAGGAGGGCAGAATAAAAATAAAATTTTTGTTTTCTTATTTAGCAATAGTTTTGACAAAATCATCCAATGAAAAAGCTTATCCTTTTAAACTAAAGGCTACCAGAAAAACGACCATAACCCACATCACTGCTTCCGTTTACCAGCAATTTGAGGTGCAAAGACCGGCTAGTACATGACTCACAGGTGTTCTCAGTTTTGTGGGCATCTAACTAAACAAATTAAAAAACAAAACAAAAAAAAAATCAATTCACAATAAATTAAGGGTGCACTGTAAGCATTCAAAAGTATTAAATTTATTGTTCATATTTACTGGATATGCACAAAAAGACAGTACATATTGTTATCATGACATTAACCATGTGATGCTATAAATAAAATTCCTAGCATACTGTACAGGATTTGGACCCAGACCTCTGACAACAGCAGGCAAGTATCCTAGCCGAGCCACAGGCTCTTATGGGCTGGAGCTTAACCCCAGTTTCAAGTAGATGACGCGAGGAGAGCATGATGCTACCCCTGGTTAGGACGCTGGTCCACCGCAGGTTATTCCCAGCAATTTGTCGATATACCCATCGGTACGAATGGGTATAGACTGAAGCAATGTAGATAAAGTGTCTTTCTCAAGGACACAAGCGAAATACACAGCAAAGGATTGAAACCTCGACCTCGAGGGCTGAGAAACCAAACCATCTAATTCCACTGCACCAAACCACCTCCTGACAACAGCAAGTGGGCTGCTTAATATGTTCAATATACTAAAACCTCTAATGCATTATAAAGTTTGGCCGGTTGGGAATTATTATACTGTATCAGTTTTTGAGGCAGTGAGTAAAAAAATATAAAGATTTTTGGACATGAACACATAACTTTGGATTGCATTCCAAATACCAATCCCACCAATTTAAAATGCAGACTACTGTATGTTTCCACAACTGTTATGAAAATAAGGTATTACAGTATTTGCATAGACATGAACTCTAACCTATATATTATTCATTGTAAATATTGGAACAATACAATGGGGTGATGTACTGTATTTAACCTTTCATATGAAAGAACTTTACATAACAAGTCAGAATATTTACATTTGTCTGGAGTTCAGGATGTGTCAGACCTGATCAAACTAGGCTACTTTTTGTTGATAAGTTTTATGACAGTTATAAAAATAATGTATTGCACCTCATATTGTATCAAGTGCGAGACACAACTTAACAAGAATGACACTGGGATAAGCATGTTACGGTAAAATGCAGTTTATTAACTTTCGAATCGGAACTGAAGATTTTTTGTTAGCACTGAATGCCAATTATCTAAA
Organism: Anneissia japonica; assembly: GCF_011630105.1. NCBI lineage: Eukaryota > Metazoa > Echinodermata > Crinoidea > Comatulida > Comatulidae > Anneissia > Anneissia japonica. The sequence continues at coordinate 1,188,874 of NW_022755542.1, read as the reverse complement.
AGGCAGGGCAATACCTCCCCCCTCTAAATATGTATTTAACAATTTTCTGCATTTTTGATGGACTAATGATTGTTGAAACAAAACAAAAAATAAAGTAAAAAAATAAAAACATGAACATTAATAATTAACACTAATGAAGATGTTCCAAACCTCAGAAGCAGAACTGAAAATCTAAGATTTTTTGTTAGCAGTGAATGAGGCACTATCTAGAGGTCAGGGCAATGCCTGTCTGTGCTAATCATTCTTTCTACCTAGAAAATGTATGTTTTTAAGATTTTTTTTGCAATTCTGAGAGATTATTAATGAAGGGTGTAAAGACAAAATGTTGTGATCGCTGCAACTATATAATTATACTCTTATAAAATGCATTTCTGATTTGCAGTGAGACCATCTTTATTATATTTATCAATTATCATACCGCGTCACTATGAGCAGATGGTTTGCAAATTTCTCCATCACCAGTGCTCCTTATTTCTCAATCTTGTAAAGAATTTTACAAAATTTTGGAAAATCTTGTGATAAACTTGGAAATAAATGAACAAATTAGAAAAAAAAAAAACTAACCTCAATTTGCTGCATCTGGATTGACGTTCCTTTTCGTAGATGAGGTGATAATCTTTCTTTTGACTTTCTAGGTTCCTCTTTCCTTCCTGCTACTTCGCTAATTTTCCTCTTTTCTCCTTTCATTGTTTTCCCTGAATTGCCGTGGTTCTTTGAGGAACGTATCATAAATAAATTAGTGTACTCTATCGGACTTTTCTCTCTCAAAAGGTTTGAGTCATTTGCTGCCTTTGGTGGCGGGCTATCTTTAGCAAGATTTAAAGCACTTATGCTTTCTTTTTTCTCCGTTTTGTTTCTTACTGAGAATGAACTCAGCACGGATGATGAGTCATGACTTTTGATGTCATCCTCCATTGACGTATTTGTGAAAGTTACATTTGATGCGAACCCATGCTTGGAGGGTCCCTGAGGCCATGAGTAAGATTGCATGGTTGTTTGGAGGGTTTGCTGGGATTGGACTTTGGACAATACTGGGATGCTTACGGAACTCTGTTTTTTAGTTTGTGTTAACAATGACTGTTGAGATAACTCCAAACCTTGTGAATCTTCCATATTTAATTCCGCAAGGGTTGGATCGTGTGCGAAGTCATCGACCTGGTGTTGTAGAGGACTGCTGATGTCATCAAGACCATAAAAATCACTTTCATATGATCCCCACGGCGATTCTCTTCCACCATCTTTGAAGCTGCATAAACTTTCATTAAAGCTTCCGCACAGACTGTCCGTGAAACTTCCACATACGCTCTCATCCAACGACCCACTACAGATAGATAAATCGTTAAAGAAACTATCATTAAGGGCATCTCCACTCGGGCTAGTGGCCATGATCCTTGGCGGTCTGTGGCAAGTTATGTTTGTTAGTCCGATATTTGCTGAAGGAATTGGTTTACTGTATGATACACTGTGAGCCCCTTCTATATCATATGTGAACATAGAGGGTGGGCTTGCAGCAAAATCGTTACAATATGGTGACTGTAGTTGGTATTGATTTGGTACACACGACTCCCCGGACACCAAATCTCTGAACGAGTAAAAATCCATCACAGGCTGTATGAAAAAACGAAACAAAAATGTTATAAATCTTAAACTATGCTACAAATTTTTAAATAAGTTATTTGAAAAAAGTACAGTTTTAAGCAATTTCCATCTAGCTGGTTATTTGTAATTGGATTAAGAACTATGGAGCAGATTTATCTAATGACCACAAACTCAAATTTTCATCTGGTAAGTCGCCAGAAAATTAATTTACATTCATAGCTTCTTTGTTTTAAAATTAATTTGCTAACCTTTCACTGCCTGAATGTAATGCATAATTCTAAATTAGCCAAGTACTTCAAACAATAGTACAGTACAGATACATTTTAATGACAGGGATGTTTATCACTCATAAGTTCCAGTTTTACATCATCACAAATCTCTTTGGACAAAGGGTTATTGAAAGTGTATTAGGTATAATAATCCAATATCTCATGAGGTAGGCCAAGTGTACAAGCGTCTATTAAATGCAGGGACCTTGGACCAAAAGCAGAAGAGATGAAAATCTTTCTTTTCTTCCTTTCAACTTTATTTAGTCCTTGTGGAAAATATTTCTAGTGTACATAAATTTTCATAGCATACATATAAAATACAAATACAAAGATAATACCGTATAAAAAATATTTAGGCCTGTAATATATAATAATACAAGGCCTTTTCATTTAAATCACCATAAATTAAAACATCATAAAAAGTAAATCCATTAGTCTGTTTCTTTTTGTTTATCTATTCGACCAAAAAAATAAAGAGAAATGGTCGGGGGGTGGGGGAGGGGAAGCAGTTTAAGTAAATGAATCACTATACTCTTTCAAGTCAGCTTCCCCCTCAAAATATACATTTCGATATGAATATAAATGACAATGGTGGCTATGTGTTACAGTAAAGAATACATGGGATTGGGCAATCTAACAGGGACCATTGGATGAGTTAGTCTACGGTATATCAAGTCTCCAGCGAGTAACAGGAGTCTCCCTGAAATCAATACGCCTTCCACACTCCCATATGAGCAAGCAACAAATTTCCCGAAACTAAAACTTTCTGCAAATTCATGCTATTTGCATTTTTTTACTACTTTATTACCACTCTCTAATAGTCACCTTGTGAGGGGTATCACCACATACAAAAAATAAATTTGGATGTTTTAATAGAATTTAGAAGGTTCATTTTAAACCAGATCTCCTGGAATAAGCTTCTTTCAACCTGGGACCTCTGCAGTACTGTAGGCCATTAGTCAGAATGCAGTCCTATAGAACTAAACTGATACCCTTTAAAGTTTTTAAATGAATGTATGATTCATTCATATTCAACAACCACAACTGTCATAGTCTAATCATATTTTTTTTAAATGTTACTCCTCACCACAGGCCACCTGTCAAATGTTGCATGATCGTGGGAAATATCACATACTGTATCTTCGCCAATAGATTAATAGTGCTATAAAACTTTGCAGTACAGTTTTGATACTTTTAAATTGAATCATCTCTTTTGTTGTGCAAAACAGATGACATGTCCTGCCAATAATGCAGCATTTTGGAAATTCTTCAATGAGTCATTCCATCCAGAAGTTCCGGAAAATTTATAATTTTTCCCTCTTTCAAAGGTCACATTATTAAAGACTGCCCATCGGTGGCCCCAGAGAGTCCAACCAAAGCTCTGAACCAGGCTGCCTACTTTAGGACCTCTGGTCAAGACCCCAAATTGAAATCCCAGGGAAGGTGGAGAAGGAAGGAATAGATTTTACAGTATGGTTTTAAAGGATGGTAAAAGTTGTGCTTTTAGATGCACTCCCAATATGGACATGGTATAATTTCATGATATACTGCCTTAAAAAAATAACTGTGAATGCAGGACTCTCTATTTTTGTTTCATGTTTGTTAAGCGCATTGAGATCCCAACAATACGTGCTCTATAAGTCGATCCATGTGATGCCAGACAATTATTGGTATCTACTACAGTTACTGCTGTCATCATTTGCCAATGTAACATGTAACTATTATAATGACAGCATGAAATCAGTTGAATATAGTCTTGAAATGGTGGGGAGAGCAGGCTGAAGAGCAAAGGTGAAGTTGGTGGCTCGATAGTTAGGTGAGGGGCCCTAGCTCGCAAGTTAAGGTGATTGAGGTGATTTTGAACTACTGTACTTGATTGTGATTTTTTAGTAGGGAGAGTGGTTGGGGCAGTATTTCCTTATTTTTTTTTTTTTGAGGT
>NW_022755542.1:1171949-1185056 GCF_011630105.1 Anneissia japonica | reverse complement strand
GGGGGGGGGGGGAATGTGCCATGCACTCTCTGGGTATGCCACTGTATGAAATCATAATGATAAAAAGCAAATTCAATCACAATAATACATTGAAACAAGTCATATGAAGTTTTCATAGAAATTGTCTCGGTTTCCTGAGTACAATATATCCAGCTAAAAACTAACCACACAGCTTGGACTTTAACCAAAAGTAAAGTTTTCCAGGATGTTCATACTGAATATATTTTGGTTAAACAAAACCAGCGTTCCATATGAACATGGCATAAGTTTGCAATAATAAAAAGGTCACTATGTGTAGAATATTTTAATACTTAATATCAGGTCACAATGTGTTAAAAACTGTGTAACGCATAATGTGCACATAATGTATTGTAATGAATAAAAATATCAGTTCTTGGTGTACTAACTTTGTCACATCTAACTTGAATATTGTTTCCATTTTACTCTTTATTAAATGGTATACAGTATGTTTATCAGGGTTTGTAGTGTTCACTGTATTTTTTACATGGCTCTAATTCCCTTGTAATTGAAGGTTGAGTAAACACATCAGTGAGTCAATAACCAGTGTTGTTGAACTTGCTAAAATAATGTAATATTTTATAATAAAACAATAATTAATTATAATAACTATATTAATTATAATATTTATTATTATTATTAATTATAATAATTATTTTATAATGCAATATTTTATAGATAAGGTGTCACAAAATGTCACTGTGTAAATTGTGAGCATGAAACTACATGATATTAAAATCATTAGACTTCAGTACTTTACAATTAAATGCCTAAATAATGTAGGCATGACTTCATGGCATTGCTCGTTTGTCATGTCAGGCTGAAATTCATGTTTATATTCTAAGGTTCTGTACAGCTATTCTTCTATGTTGAATAACTTCAGCTCTGCTTTAAAGTAGTGAATCAACACAAGTCACATTGTAGGCCCATTATTTAATACAAAATTATTTTTCTTACTATTTTTCTTACAATCAATCATTCTTGTTATTTTTATTATTATGATATGATATGCTATGCACTATATCATGATGGCATTTTGATGTACGGAGTCCACCTAATGAAAAACAACATTCAAGATCATTAATTATTGCGATTGCAGGTAGGCCTCTACTGGCAATGTTAACAATACAGTAATAATGACAATGCCAGCAGATTTAATGATTATCAGACAATGATGAATAATAATTTTGAATGATAATGATTATGATCATGATGATTATAGGTAAGGTGGTGTTGATCCAGCTAACGATATTAGGCCCTACATATAAGAATGTTATAATTAACATTACAGTTTGGTGTTAAAAAAAATTTACTTTGGAGAACCAAAAATACGTACTTGACTTACTGTACCCCTAATTTCATGTCATAACGTTACAGTAGAAAGTTCCTGCAATGTTGTATAAAAGTTATTTTGTGACATTACTAACCACAATGTTTGCGAACGTTACAGGAACGTTTTGTGCTTGCTGGGAATGATGATGATGATGACAATGCATTCTGGGGGGAATCAATCTATATAGCGTATCTTTGTAGTCACCAGAAACTGTATAGACATATTTTTAACTTTCTGATACATTTTATTTTATATATTTTAATCAAATTTTTATCGTAATTATTTTTAGTGTTTTTTGGTGTATGTTGGGACTTCTGGCTCACTGAGTCATAGGGCCTTTCTGTCAAATAAATAAATAAAATGAATGAAAAAAAATTAGAAATTAGACTTACAGTAGAATTTGGAATATTCAATGATGAATGGAAAGACAATCCACCACCATTTCTACGATCTTCACTTCTTGTCTTATGGCAAGTCTTACGGCTTAGCGTTCCAAGCCTGGTTGGCTGATTGCACAGAGCACGCTCCGTTCCTGGTAGGTACGGATTTGGAAGAGTGCGGCTGATTTTTCTCACCGGCTCGTTGTGTTTGTTAATGGAATCCTTCTTACTAGAGGAATCGCCTAAGCCCCCATGGGACCCGATATTCTCCTTCTCTGATTGCTGACCAACTCTCGGAGACCTACAAGAGGCCGTTATGTCCTTAGAGTAAACTTGTTTATCCACTTCTTCAGCTTTGTAAATAATTTATATAAGAATTTCAATTTTGATCTTTACCTGATGGAGAAAAACATTTATTTGTTTTTAATAAAAAATAGATAAACAAAATTTAATATTTCATTGAAATGCATATGTAACCCTTAACAGAAATAAAGATGGATTAAAGAAAGATTTCAAAGGCACTCAATTCCCTTCAATTTCATTGTAAACTAAAAATACTTGGGAATTATGTAGGTAAAAATTGCCCCGGAAAAAAGGCCCAGGAAAAAATGGCCCCGGTAAAAATGGCCCCAGTAAAAATGGCCCCAATTGACAATTAGGTAAAAATGGCCCAAATGAAAAAATTTAGTAATAGAAATAATATTTTTTTTTTAAATCTTCAAATATGTAAATACTAGCTGTAAAAAGCAAGAATTGAATCAATAACAAATACAGTTACACAACAGATGAAAATAATGTAGTGAGAGATTTTTGGAAAACAATGGCCATTGAATAACATTTTTTGATAGTAGAAGTAAGTTTTAAAAACGTTATTCCACTAACAAAGTAGAGGAATGACATACATACAGTACTTCAACTACCAAAATATGCAACTCATAGATAACCACAAAATTCACTTTTGTTAAGTTTCAAATGAATTTTTACATGTTATAAACAGTGCAAATAAACAGTAGTTAATGCATACATTGGATCAATTGTGTGTTTGAATCACAAGTTCATGTATGGGAAAAGGGAGAGGCTTACTTTCTCACAAACTTAGCAATAAATGTTCTGCTTAGAGTTACTTCAAAGAAGTATTTGTTAATCAAATATTGTTTTTAAAGTAAACTGAATAATTAGGAATAGGCCTACATTTATTTAAGCAACTTATTTAATTGCATGCTTGGTTTTTACTCCCCGCCAACTAAATTGAAGACAGTAACTAGAACTATACTAAATAATGTAAACTGAGATACTATAATAATACATATGTAAATATGGCAATTATGCTAAGAATTAAAATGGCGTCTAATTATGAGGGTAAGGTAATTATGGTAGGATTTATTTCTAAATTCCACAAACCTCCCAAAACACACTGTAGAAAACCAAACAATTCAATTTTGATCGACTCACTTGGTATATCAATAAGAAATTAAATATTCATAAGAAAATATTTTTTTGGCTAAAATGTTGATTTTTTTTGGTGAAAAAAATACTTGGAAGTACACCACAAACCTTCAAACACACTGCGAACCCCATCCAAACCCTTTAATTATGATTGTAGAACTCTCTATTTCTAAAAAAAAAAAAATAATTTGACGTTCATATAAACTCATTGTTTGTGGGGTTTACCAATACCCGGATTGAATTTCTGGAAAATTGTGATTCCGCTTCCGTGAAATTGGCCACAAATAAATTATTTTAGTATTAATAAATGCATGATTTATGTTGAAAAAAAAAATTAAAAGTGTTATTCATGACTTTTTTTTATCTTTGAATATTTTATCATTGAATATGTAATTCCTGCAAAAAGTAAAATGTAAATGGCAATTTATTTGATGTTAGATTCTTTTTTAAAAACTAAATTATTTCAGTTAAAAAAAATGCATATAATGATTTTAAAAAAATCAGTTTTAATACAGAATTTTATTATTTTCATTTTTACCTACCTGTCATTTGGGGCCATTATTACCGGGGCCATTTTTACCAGGGCCATTTTTTCCGGGGCCATTCTTACCATACATCACTAGGCCACCAAGCACAAGGTCGCTGGTCTAGTGGTTAAGACATCAGGCGCTAGTTACCTGGAGGTCGTAGGTACGATTTCCACCCAAATCACTTGCAAATTTATTCGCTAGTACAGTATTTGGTATTTGGGGACGTAGTGAGTATTCAGTATGATAAACATCAGGTAGGGCAAAACATCACATCAAAGCTCAAAATGGTTATTTTATATTACGGTTAACGAACGTAGGAAGGTTAAATAATTGTATGTTTCAACTTTTCTACTACTACTAAAAAAAGTCTACTTGTTCCTAATGTCAATAAACGAATATTTTCTCTTAATAGTTGAAATTTGTTTTCATACAATATATGTAATAATACTACATGATATCTAAATTTAAAATAAAGCAAAAAATACTTGACACTTTGATATTAACTGATTAACATCTTTGTACATACTTACAATTAACTGTCAAGTAAAATTTTCAAAGATATTCCACTGTTTTTTGGGAAAGTTTAATAATACCTCGGTCTACCCACAATGGCTGTCAAAGCTGTCTTTGTTTACATTGATCAGCTGGTAAAGTATTTTGACCTTGGCAAAGTGTTTTGTACAGATGCATTGAAGCATGCAAAATAATGCATCAATTAAGAGACAGACTCTATGAATATGAAAATATATTATAGCCGAAAAAATGGGTGTTCCTTACACCCATTTTTGGGCTAACACAAATATACTTTTTAAAAACATTAATTTCAATGGGAAAACACCCAGGAAAATCTGGCAGAAATCCAATCATACGACTGAATCCATGATCATCCAGTTTAAAAATAATTGAATTCTCTCTTTGTGTAGCAAAAAACAAGAAAGTAAAAGACCTTATTCTTTTCTTTAGTAAAAAATGGAGAGAAATTTTATATACTGTAGGACTATTAGTATTTTATTTGGCCTTATAAAATGTCATATATGCGCCTACTAGTGCCCTATAAACAGGTAATCATGTAAATTACTAAGATTGAATTTGTTGGCATTGATGGTACATTTGGCCTTTTGATTGACTGATAAACTGATAAATAGCTTTTTGATATTAACACTGTGAGGCTCCACCTGTGAACTGTTCCAATTCAATTAGTGATTTACTGAGGGAAGAGCAAGGGAAACAGGAAGAACATTGAGAATGGTCACAGCAAGGAGAACTTCCAGTGGTGGCTCAAAAAATTTGTGGACAGTGGTACAAGTCAGACAGGAGAACCTTGTTCAGGGTCCAGGAATAAAACCCTGGTGTTCATGGGGAGAGGTTTTTATTGCTTGATGGCCCAAAATTGTGTTTTTAGACCACAATATTAGGGACTGGCAATCAAAATAACACTAATGTTTTTTCAAGTCTGACGACCTTGGCATGGCATGGGAACAACAGGTGTCAGGCCTGTCCGACAGGGAAAATTCCCACCTAACCCGTGCCCCACCTAAATAAAGTTACATATTGCAATGCCCTACATCTTGATAAATTTTCCAGTACCGTGGATACTCGAATAAAGCACCGCAGCACTTCGGTGTGGTGCCTCGTATTCAAGAGCGTTGCTTATTCAAGAGCCAATATTAAAAAATATTGGCATGATGCCTTCCATGCTCATTTCCATGGTACCTATCTCACATATTCCCGCGGTTGGACCTGAATAACCCTGACTATCTATGATTGGGACATTATAAAGATATGACTTGTGTCTTCAATTATTTCTTCATTTGAATGCTATATACATTGTATTTGAAATGCAAGGTGTTTCTTAAAGTGTTTCATTATACACAGGGTAATATTTACTCCCATGCTTGTTAATCTTACGTATTCCTGTGGACCAATCAGGACTATCTATACTTGGGACATTATAAAGATATGACTTGCATCTTCATTGTATTATTTCTTCATGTGAACACTGTACACATTGTATTTAAAACCGTTTCTCAGTGTTTCATTATACACAGGGTAATATTTACTCTTGTTTAAGCGCTATGGCACTTATTCAAAAGCGGCGCTGAGTGAAATAAAAATCATGTTCGGTGCGGCGCTCATTCGAGAATTTACGGTCAAAATACTTCAACTGAGAAAACACTACAAATTAATAATACATAAACACAAATGAAGGGCTTTGAGAAGAAGCACCACAATACATTAATAGCTTATTAATGTTGCAGACTATTATTATTTAAGAGATGAGAAATATTAATAATGAAGCTCATTAAAATACATGACATAGGCTATATTCACATGAAAGATTGACATGATGAGAGTAGGCTTGCAGATCTATATACAGTACATGAATCATACACTATAAGCTCCTAAGAAAGCCTCTAGAAGCAGCTCCGTCTTGAGTTTCTCAGAAATGAACTCAATTACCCAGATTATAGTCACATAAGAAAATCTCATGGATTCTTAATTAATGCGGCCTTTCTGATCTTTATTTTTTCATAATCTTGTTTTCAGACACTAACTTTGTGATTTTTCCTAAAATTATTCTTAAGTTTAGAAAGAAGCCATTGTTCTTTTGATAACATTATTATAAATATAATGTAATCCAGCCTCAATAACACATATTCTGCAAGTCACGTCCCAGTTGCTAAGAATCGCTTTTGACAATGACAAGCATTTGACCTTGACTTTGCCCTAAAATGGAAAAACTAGTCAACTGCTTCTTAACATACTAAAATGATTTATTTGGTACTGCATTATTGATGTGAAGTCTATGCATCTCATTCGAGATGAAAATTTTAAACTGACCAATGCTTCTCAAGGATGCATCCATCATTCCTCCGGCACAAACATCAGGTTTGAAACTTATGGCAAGAGGTTCTATTGAGTTTCTTCCCACCTTCATTAAAAGAGAGGAGAAAGCAGAACTATACAAGACAAAATATTCCCATTGTTCAAATTCGAGGGTTCTGCTTATTACTACAATCTCATTGTTTTTTGTATTTTTTTGTGTTTCATTGAACAGTACACTAAATATTTCAAACGAAGAATACAGAGGGTTGTTCCGTAGCATACAGTATAAGGAGATTGAACAGCTTTAATTAACAGCACCCCTGGATACGTTACATAGAGTTGTCGTTTACAGAATGGACAATTCATTTTTACGATGATCTATTTAATTCCCCTTACTAGGTGACTAAAGGTACAATCTTGTACTGTACAGGAAATGAAAACAGACAGAAAATAACCACTCGCACTGCACTTTGCAAACAAAAATATGAGAGAAAATATAATATTCAGCAACTCTTGATCTGGCATTCTGTATACATAAATTAAATTGTAATAATACCGGTACTGTACTGCATTACAAACCTATTCCAAACTGCAATGACTCATCACTTCCCGTTGGAATAAAAATATGAGTTCTCTTTAAATAAAGTCTCATTATGTGGTTTGGGAGAGCAGCCGGTTTTACTGTAGTCATGGGAAAAAAATGGTGATTGTAGGATTTGAACCCATTACCCTGGATTTGGAAGGCAAGCATGTTTCTGTAGTCACAAGTTTCTACTCAACAGTTATGATATTATTACTGTGATCAAGTAAAATAGAACAGCAAATATGTTTCTCATCAAAAGACATGAATAATACCATTTTGATATTTGGTTAAAACCCTTGGAAAGTTCCATCAGCAAGAACTAAATTGGACCACTAGAGCGTTTTATTGGATGTTAAGATTTATTTTACCCTTTCAGATGAGCAAGTGAATGTTTTTTTTAAATGCTTGATATTTTTCTCAGAATTATCACTGGCAGTTACTTCAGCTATATTAATTTGAATGTCAGACATAAAATTAGGGAAATCCATTCCGATCTATGCTGCTGCCTAAGAATAAAAAAAATTACTGTACCGGTATCGCATTCAGATAGAAGATCTAGAGGCTTTGCTGGCCTCCATACACCTGTCCCGTGGCCCTGATCCACTCTCGGCGGCCCTGTGTTGATTCAGCAGTGGTGGATCCATGATTTTTTTATGTTTGGGGGGGGGGGGGAAAGAGCTACAGTACCACTGGTCCCTGGAACCCAAATATCCAGGTTGAATGAAGGCAACAAGAATTATTATTATTAAATCTTGAATACCTTTAATAATTATTAAAATGTTTTGTCACTGTTTTTAATGTTAAAATTCAAGCGATTTAAAATAATATGTACATAGTATAGACCATACATTCTAGAAACAAATAGTATCTCTTCTCTTTGATACTGCATACAGTACAATACTCATAAAAAAAAGACATTCAACATGAAAACAACCTGCCAACATAAGTATTACTGTGCATGATTAAGCATTGCAATTCATGAATTATTTGCACATTCGAAGTGCTATAATAAAAAAAAAACATTATCTAGCCTTGACCTTTTGAACTAAAACACAACACATCTGTACTGGATATACTTATTATTACGCATTCATTGCTTCTATATACATTAGATTGTTTCTATATTCGATGAAGTGTTTCTATATTCATTGGAGTGTTTGCATATTCATTGGAGTGCTTGTACATTCATTGGAGTGCCTGTGTATTCGTTGGTACTGTTTGTATAATCGTTGAAGTGTTCAAGGTTGCCCTTTTGGCGTTCCATACTTGATGGGTTAAGTACCTGGCAGTAGCCCCTGTCGGCCAAATCCTATTGCCACTCCGAGCATATACGAGAATGGCAGTACACATTTTGTTTAAAATAAAATGCAACAACAATCTTGAAATTCTCAAAAAGTTCAACTTCAGAAATCAAACATTTAAATTGCCAGTTAACAATATTCTTATTAAAGAACTATGGACGTGCAATAAAATGCCATTTTGTAGACAATTTACTCTATAACGCTATTACACTACAGGAGGTTCTAATGCATTGGAGTTATTATGCACACATTATGGAATTACCCCAGAAAAAGCCATGTATATAAATAAGTAGTAAACCCATAATTGCCTTTGTGCATTTATGTAGTGATGCTTCTTTTGTTGAAAAAATTAGATACTGTATCATCTTTTGTGACATGATGCAAAGTTTAGAAACTCTTGGTTATTGAAGATGATCCCTGACTGACTTGCTTAATTACACTTACCTGGGTGGCTTACCAGGCAATTAAGAAAAGCATTATCTGTAGTTCATGATAAATTGATTACTTGTCATGATGAATTTCTGCATGTAGTTTATATTGTGATAAAAATTCACAAAGTAGAGATATCAATGGAAAATATTTAAGTAAGGGAACACGAATTTAACATGTCAGACAGGCTATGCCCCTGTCTACCACAACTTCTCTGACCATAAAAAAAAATTAGGGTACTGTAATACCATCCCCTATTTGGTGGTTGCTAGGTGGGGTATTCTGCATTGACGAATTCTGACTAGCACTTTGTATCTGAACAAGAATCCAGAAAAAAACAAAAGAAAGAAATGAAGAAAATCCTAATCTACATTGATTCCACTAGTGAATAACCTAGCAAAGCATCTCCAGTGAGATGGGAGGGGTACACCAACAGATCTCCAACTGGGCATCTCTTCTGTGCACTCACGCCGTACTGTATCAGCCAACACACAAGTTACCTTTTGTATCGGATAGGCTATCAATTAATCAAAAGTTGTGAAGGGACGTAGTTATGGTGGGCGGGGCCACCCAGTCTTGAAAGCTAATTTCATGGCCCTCCACACAACCTTACTAACCCACTTTTCCATGCTTAAAATCCAGTCTTATCATTTAGAGTTTACCAACGTTATCACCCACCCACCCTTAAAATATCTATCATCTATCCTTATAGTTGTCTAGCTACAACACCGTGTGGATGATTAAGAAACAACTTTTGTCTTCCTCTTCAGTGCATGACCACTTTCATAATCCTTATGTGTATCATTATGAACTATCATCAGTAATTAAAATTCCAATACCATGACTCAATAAAGTCCATATATTGAGGCATATGGAATTAATCATACAGTATTGGTGGGTAGACATTATTTACAGCTGCTCAGATATTACCATATGTGGCTGAGGTGCCAAGTTGAGAAAGTCTTTGCAGAAAAAAATCTCCATTCCCATCCCCTTCTCTGCAGGACAAAGTAAATGGTAGAATATATTTGATTTGTAAACATGAGTTACTTTAATGCTAGAACTACAGATTTGTTATCAAAGTAATATTAATAATGAATATTCAAGTACTGTACAATAACATTTATTAGAATAAAAAAGAAGGAATCAAAAATACTACAATAAATTTCGGAGAGTTGCAAAGGTAGTTAAAAATGACCAGGGAAAATGTGGTGAACAATATGAAAATTACGAGATTACAAGATTTCCAAGAGATTTTAGTCTTTTCCAGTTGACATTTCTTTAATAAGCAGAAATGGAAGCCCTGTAATCGAACAAAATATCTTAGTTGTTACAACATTCCCCTACATCATCAAAGGATCTACTATAAGCATTGATAGAAAAACATGGATATTTGCCAAAGAGTTTTAAAAATTTAATACTATTTAAACATTTTTTTAAAAAACTTTTACAAGGATTTGAAGGATAGACAAATTAGGTATTGAAAAATCAATCAAATTTTATCTTGTTATCTTTGCTGGAAATTTTGACTACTGTCGGGTAATATTTATTTTATTCTCATTCAAGAACAGTACATTTTCAGTAATCTTCTGGTACAGACTAGTTATGATTTAAGACTGGCTATTTGAAATGTACTTCATAAAAGTGGTCCTCTTATATTTAAGAGACACATTTTTTTTTATGAATTTTTGTTATTCTTAATATTATTATGTATGAATGATGAAGAAATAATCTTATGTTTTCTCTACATAGTTAAGTTTGTACGCCTAAGTGCCACCTGGACCTCCGTTCTCATAGAAAACCCAGCATACCCAGGTTTTACATAGTAGGTATGTGGCAGACTAGGTCCCCATCCCCATCCCCCTCCTTGCAACATTCTACCTACCACAGGGATCAACAAAGGTTTCTTTTGATTTTATGGACAGATTATCATTGGAAGCATATCATGATGCATGTGTGACTGTTTTTTGCTAACATAATCCAGCTGGGTAGATTCTGCCACAACCAGGTCAATCTGTCAAAAACATATGGTACCTGGAAATTCCACTTCCATTCCTACTAGAAGAATTATAATATAAAATCTAATTAAGTCCAAGACACGAACAATAAACAACACACAAAACCAATACAGACAGTTAATTACATGCTGGTGATTGGAAACAGAACAACATATTTCCTGACCTTTTGCTAAAATGCCAACAATCTACTTACTACACTACACTACTATAATAGGCCTAGTCGATGATAACTACGTATTACATAGGATAGTTGGATTAAAAATAATCTATGCTTAGGCATAATAATATATTGTTTTGTTTCTCAACAAAACAGATAAAGATAAAAAAAAAACACACAGATATACAGCCCAAAAACGATTATGGCTAGGCCTACCTAGCCTATCACCATCCGTCATCATGAGCTAGGCCAGGCAGGCATTATTGTCATGATGATCAAAGCAAAAACTCCCTGATCAAGTCAGGCATAACATTAAACATAAACACATGATTAATAAATAGAAATTAATGGATTTTGTAGGTCAGAGAAACTATAATAATCGAAAATAAAAACTGCCAGACGCAAACGCAACAATAAATTGAACTATCGTATAATGAAAGAATGTACAGTACTACTGTTTCTAAAGACTAAATCATTCAGCTCGGCTTAGGCTAAGTCTAGCTAAGCCAAAGATGAAATGAAAACATTACCACCTCTTCGCGGCCTCGAATGATGACAGCAAACCCCCAGAGTTTCTTACCTGTCTGATCCGTAAATTTCCAGTCTCAAAATACAATAAACCTAAGCCCAACAACTGTACAGTTTACAGACTATTCAACGATAATTTAACAATGATACACAGGTTAACTCCTCTGCTTCAAACCAACAAAACACTGGAATTTCCCCAAACTAATTATTCTTCTGTTTGGAGGAGGATTTGTTATGGTCCTGTCAGAGATATCGCAATAAATATGCTGATGAGATAAAATTTGCATTAACCAATGAAATTGCTCGCATTTGGGGGCTCGTCCCTACGAACCGCCTTGATTGATTACATAATAGTTGCGAGAATTTACATCAAAACATAATAAACTTGTCTCCGTCTGCGCTAATACACCAGGTAAATTAATAAATGAAAAGACTAAAAGCGTGTCAATCCTGATATTTCATTCAACCATTCTCATAAATTCGCCGAATTTTAGTCAAATTAGTAACTACAGTCCTTGAAAATTGTTCATCTCACTATGATTATTATTCTCTGCAATCTGTTTCGTAATCACGCCCTGTTGTTTCCAGTTTGAAGCAGGATATGGTGCGTCATTGGTCACGAGCTAGCATGTGACAGACTTATTTATAGCTAACTCCGACGTCCATGTATCCAAGAGTAACAAGAACGTATTTCTAAACGTTAGCAAATTCCATGATATATTTAAGTTTTATTTAATTCATTTCTTTAAGTCGAGAAAACCAAGTGTAAATAATCAGATTTTTAAGTATTACTGCATGTTGATTTGAAGAATTTTAACAAAATAATTTTTAAAAACATGGCGAATCTTCACGAAGAGACAGTTTATTATTGCACCATCCTTGTGTTGTGTAATACTCAAGTCACGTTCATGTTTTGGTAACGGGCGTTGACCTTTCAATGCCCTTGGCGATAACAAATATGCATATTCTCTGTAAAGTGGGGCCAGTGAAGGTTTATGAATATATCAGTCATCAATTTAAATAAGAAACTTATAGTTTAATATACTATAAATTCAAAAATGAAAGGGCGTTGGGTATGTTAAATCACTGATTTATCAAATATACTGTATTTTTTTTATTAGCTTTTTAAAAAATATACTATTTTAGTTTGTTATTGCTTGTTATGAAGATAATCTGTAAAGAAATCAAAATTATATTGTTGAGAAAAAATGCTGTAATTATTAGATAATCTCGTTATGGTAATATTATCAAAGGTAATGATAATACCAGTGCTCTTAAAAACTCTTCCATTATAAAATGAAAAGTTTGATCATCAAAAAAATCCTATTAACCAAAAACAAAGAACAAAGAATAACACAAGCTAATTAGGTATATAATAATTTCGAACACTGTATTTACATCTCTTTGATTATACATATATATATTCAACTGTTGATGATTTATATATATATATATATATATATATATTTAAATTTAATTACAGAAATATAGTCAAATTTAATACAGAAAATTCACAAACGTTTTCGGCCACAGGCCTTCATCAGGTGGCAAATATATA
>NW_022755542.1:1160339-1171935 GCF_011630105.1 Anneissia japonica | reverse complement strand
TGGCCGAAAACGTTTGTGAATTTTCTGTATTAAATTTGGCAAATATATACCTTGTTCCTGAGTTTTATTTGATATATATCTACACTTTGCCAAGCAGCTACTCCTGATTTTCCTATATATATACAAAGGTTTGATAAAGGTTTTTAGCTTAACAGGCTACAGGGTAGCCTACGATGTTCCATCATGTCCTTATTAAACACTGTATATGTACCTTTGATGATATAGGCCAATACTATAATTATTTTTTCAACAGTGTTGAGAGCAGTTAGCGAACCGAACCTTGATCTCTTATCTGTTCTTTTCGTAAAGCACATTTGTAGTTCAGGCATTAAGCATTAAGTAAATTTATTCAAACTAAGTTATAGTCAATGACTTTATATGTATATATATATATATATATATATATATATATATATATATATAATCAAATGTCTGTGCTTTTCTATATATACTGTTTATTTCATTCTTATTTCAAACTCATTATTTCTAGTAAAATGCATGCAGGTTGGAATACATATTACATTATGGATGAATGACTTAAATATTGATTTAATGTAATGGTTTCTGACATGTAATGCAGTTCCATATCCAAGGCTGTAGCCTAGCACATTAATGCCTTAAGTTGCCCATAGCAACATGGTACCTGGATAAAATTATCTTCCCTGAACACTTCACCTTGACGAACTAGGCTTTCTTTCTTTTGTTCCTGACTCGCAAGAATCCATTTTTCTTTGGTGTATATCAAGGTAGTACTGTAGCAGACCTGATGTTGGTGTCAATGATGACGAAAAGTGGCCAAAATTTATAACATTTTTAATCATTATTTGTAAGCTACGTTATGCTTGCATCAATGACTATAATATGAGCCAACTACGCAGCACTTCAAAAATGTGAGCTAAGGTTTCTAACACATGGCTTGGAGAGAATTGTCAGCATATGGTTCAAACCAGGGGTGAATTCCCCCTTTTGGAAAGTCAAAAAAAAAGAAAGAAAAAGAAATTATTGATTCTGTAGAACTAAATGACAAGATTTTGATGGTCATTCCGATTGATAAAGGTCGCATGAGTATTAACAAAAATAGTACAAAATAAAATATATTCATGTTCATGTAATTTTAAAACTTCTTGTGACCATTATTGTTATGACAGTTATGACAAATGCATACCTAAATTTCTATGTATTCTACATAAAAAAAATTATATAACAATAATTACCAATGTGTTTCAGCATTGTGAATAAACCTATAGATTGCAGCAATTCAATTAAAAAAATTCAATACTTTCTACTATTATACTGACTACAACAAATTAAGTAATATTAAAATTAAATTCATAATACTGTATTACAGAATTGTTTCCCTTCAAATCTCTACATTGATTTAATAGGCAAAAATATATATTTTATTAAGTAGATGTGATTATATTGTATAGCTAAAATGTTATATACCTTTAAATAAATAATGTTTTCCTTTTCCCATTTCATGGCCACCCAACATTATTTAATTTTGCATTTTTGGCCAATCGTTCAAGTTGGTGGGACCTGCCCCAGAGTGTGTTTTGGTCACTCTTGCGAAGAAAAAGGAAAAGAAAATTGGGCCTCCTCATATAAAATTTAGTTCTTACAGTTTTTCCCACTTGTAACAAAAAAATCAATCTTTGGAGTGGTAGATTTCCTTTTAGTTGCTATTGTAGCAGCATCCTTCATCCAGGAGTCAAAGATGTTGCTCATCTTCTTCCTTGATGCTTCCGTGGCAACATTCACGGTTGGCTGAATCTTGATAGGTTTTATGAATCTTACAAATCGCTCCAGTTCATCATAGCTACTATGTTCACTGTACGGTATTCCTACGTAACAAGCAAGGAAGGATAAAGTTAAAGCAAATAATGTAAACAGTGGTGGATCCAATACAACTTGGTCCTGGCTTACAAAAGGCATGCTAACCTACCTAGGCACAGGTTGGAAGATCAGACAAACTAGGCATAGCCCAACTAGTTTTCAATTAAATAAATAATACACACTATGTTTTGGTTCCCCGTCATAAAAATTTATGTACGAAAGTGCGTTCTTCAGGCCTATCAGTTCATCGATCCATGGAAGAAAGACTACATATCTAACTACTCAATGTTGTTGGAATGTAATAATATATTGCCTGTCTTTGACTTTTTTTCCTCTATGAAAGGCCTAAAGAATGAGAAAAAATTACCTGTCCTTCTTTCAAGAGGGGGAAAACCTTGAATTTTGAAGAACTTAAAGGTCATTAAAAGACTCCTCAAAAGTCGGGAAAGCTCATTTCCGGCCATCTAGCAATCACAATTTTCACGGGGAAAGAGCCCCCACACCCCCGTTCATTTTGGGGTTTTTTGGAAACATTTTAAAACCCCTTCTTTTAAATCCTGGATCTGCACCTGAATATTAGTTCAACTTTAAAAAATGGAGATATGCGACTCAGAGCCATAGATAGAAAGAGTTGCAACATTGAGAATTTAGAAGCCATTCTGTGTCCAACGCGATCCACGTTCTCTGTTCAATGCGATCCACGTTCTAATTATAATTTCTATGTAATTACATGTAATTCACATTTACTTATCAAGCGCGCGTGAACACGCGCAAGTATTCTAATTCTAAAGATAAATTCTAATCACGCTTTTGATATTAAATAGTTATTAAGTAACAACATCAAAAACGCAATTAAACATGTGAAAATACTATGTAATATACCTAACACGTATACATTTGTATGTGTTCTTCGGGAAGATTTGGACACAAAAATGGACGGTGTGTACCACGTGACTTTCGCAAACCGAGGAGCGGAATGTCGCAACTCTTTGTATATATGGCTCTGATGCGACTGAAATGCTAGCGCCCCCTACAATCAAGAGAGGGAAAAAACCTTCAATTGCGGCTCTGCACTGAGCGTACGATAAACAAGCATATGATGTATTGGTACGCTCTTAAAAATGTCTTTACTGTACTAGAGATATGAACAACCAACACACAAACAAATCAAATCTCTTTTATAAAGTGGGCCTATCTACATGTTAGTGGGTGGATTAACCTATGTTAAATGTTCTCCAGCACAAAGTACAAAGTATGAATTCTTGTTATATATGTTGTTGTGGTTTTTGGTTTAAGAATAAAAAAGTATATTTCTCATGGACTTAATAACAATATAGCATCAGTTAAGTACTTATGTCTGGAAATAATAGTTTAACACAAAATGGTATTTATTTACTATTTATTACAATATTTAATGATAAAATAACAAAATACAATATAAAATGGAAATTGTTGCACTCACCATAGATATAACTTTGACCACTGACTGACGGCTTAATGTCCAATAGTCCAGCACCCTTCTTGCTGTAAGTCCATCCTGTAGGCTTGATGCCAATTACTTGATTGTATTGCCGTGGAAACTGGTTCATATATTCTTTCAATTTCTGTGTCATACAAAGAAATTAGAAAACTTTCATAATTACATTTATGCTTTTTTTGGCCAGGGGAAAAGGATATGCAATAATGAATCAGACATAATTTCAAACATTACCACCCTTCTTTAGTGAAACCACAAAATAAATTCCGCCTTCCAATTCGAGACCAAGTTAGAAGGTTGGCTAAGTGTTAACAGATTGAAGATGGCTATTTAGTTCTTTGAAAAGTTGCACCAAATTAGAGGGGTCACGAATTTGAGGGTGCACTGTAGAAGGTTTTTAATGGAGAAAGTATAGTAAAAAACAAACTCAACTCTCTAACTAAACCTAGTTCTTATTCACAGGGATTCACAACTACTACCTTGCATGTATGATGTGCAGAGAAGGCCAACACCTTACAACGTCAATCAAGAACGAGGATTCTTATTGAACACAAATCCAGAAACTTTTAATCTATTTTGGCTGCCCCACACATTGATAAATATTAATATTTGAAAACAATCGCTCATACATACCGTGTGGGTGATATAGGACATTGGTAGAACATGAAGTCTTGTTAATTGCTTGGAACTTGTTAAGAACTTATTTAGGTTTTTATCTTCTAAGCATTTCAAAGTTGTTTCCTTCTCTTTTGTGATACACACTTTACACCTAAGAGCCTCCGCAATTGCTGTCAAATAATACCAATTATTCAAGGTAATACAATATTGAAAAAAAAATGTATGTTCCCATCAAGGTTTGAACCCAAGACCCTCTGAGTACCATTTGGATCCTCTACCAACTGAGCCAAGTGGTATACCCCCTTGGATGAACTATTAGGAAATTTTATACATACAGTAAAACATCATCATCAACCAATTATTACCGTAAAAAAAGTCTTATTGCGCATGTTTTACAAAGTGATAATGTATATTTTTCTTAATAAAATCAAGTTTTTTGCATTTATTTATTAATAGTATAATCTTTTCTTCCATTTCTGGTATAATAATCACTATTAATGTAATAAACCTAACAAGAACAACGAACGTTGGATTGAGCGCACATGGTACCAAGGGGCACGTAAAATGGACGTTTTACTGTAATAGTTTATTAAAAAATGTAGTAATGTTATGTAGACTGGATACTAATAATTTTTTTTGTCTACAATTAAATTTCCTATTTCACTGATTTTGTCTTCGCTGTTACGGAGCTAAAGTGCAGATATTTTCCTAACCAAAGCAAAATTGAATGTCTTACCAAGGAAAATCTTCTCTTTTCCAATTGTATATGTTCCACATACAATTAAAGTCCTTTCATTGGTTTCAACATGCTTTCTAGAAATAGTAACAGCATACTCTATGGCATCTTCTTGGCTTGGAAATATATGCTCAGGGCTGCAATACCTAAAGAAGAAAAAAAAATTATGATTACAATTTAGACATCTGAATGAGCAGTGTGTTTGTGCATACGTACCTACAGTATTCTGGGATTTTGATGGGTATGTGTATGCAGCATGTGTATTAACGGTAGGAGAATAACCTGTAACTCGCATCATTGTGCTGAATTGTGCATGGGCATAGTGTGTGACTACCTAGTGGCCATAAAGAGGCGCTTATTGTATTACATGTTCACATCATTCCATAACGACAGGGGCTGAAATGAACCATAGCATCAGGGTAACCCATACTCTTGAAAGATGCAATGGGTTCTTTAAGGTGCACACGAGCCAGATGTGTACACTGGACCTTCATTTTAAGTCCTTATCCAAGAAGACTTTGTTTTACCAACCAAACCCTGGATAAGGGGTGGCTGGAACCAAGCGATGATGTTAAAGCTGTAGTTAGCGGCACCCCTACATTACCGCTCGGTCACTCGACTCGTAGGTGAGGCATGCATGCACGTGCCTAAAGTTTGTGTGTATAGTACATAAAGCAAGTGTGCACGTGCATCCAGCATTATACGTATGTCACAGTGGCGGATCAAGGAATTCAGAATAGAGGGGCCCAGGGAGGAACATTCACATATAGAGGGTGTACACCACCTCAGCACCCACCATGGTCGGGGCTGAGGCAGTTTTTCTTTTTATTATGATTGTAGCACCTAGATGATCAGAAACGGTACTCTCAGACTTAAATTTGAATATAATTTTCTTTTTTTCTCCATTTTAAAAAATAATTTTTTTAAGATTTAGAATCTACTACTGTCATACAATGTTCCATTAAACAACTAGAATTACAATATAAAATAATAAATCAACAACACTACTTGGTAAAGATAAAGGTAGGAGACTAACCCATCGGGAAAAACCCATGAAACAGCAAACGGCCACATAATGCAAAACTATTTAAAATTAAAACGGAACAGTAGAGAAAATCCGATCAGAATGACAAAATAAACTAAATATATATATATATCTTGGTATCTTTATTCACATCAAAATAAATATATACATATAATGATTCATTGTAGATGAGAAACTGGATTGCGAAACTAAGTTGTTAAAATGTTCAACCATTAATATAAAAATTACAACCTGACCTACACAAAAGTCAATTATCACAGGAAAATACAAATAGAAATTGATTACTTTCACGAGAATAATATATGAAATGGTCAAATAATGAAAAAAGCTCAATTAACATCAATAAGTAGGCCTACAATATCACATCAAAAAGTTAAAAAAATTACGTAAAACAAATCAGGAAATGCAGATGCAAGGTACTGTACACACAGGCCCACATGTAGGCCTATATATTTTGTACCACCCAAAACCACACGCATGCAACACCACCCACCAATCCACCCCACTCCAAGTCAAACACACAGAGCTATGCTCTGCTCATTGTAAACTGTTGCCACGGTGCCACAAAACAACAGCCATTGGTAGATTAATGCAAGTTATGAGTGACGTCATGTGCATACTTCTGACCCAACATATCGAGCAAACATTCTGGGTACAATGTGTTAGAATGTGCCTTATTTCTAATAAGTGATTCTTACCTTGCTACAGTAAATTGGTTCTTGAAAATTTTTGGTTAGGCCACCATAGTGATCATAATGAAAATGGCTTAAAAAGTATGCCTTGGTTCCAGGGATACTCCCATAGGAAAATGCATCAACAACAATTGCTGTTTCTTAAAAGTAAACAAAGGTGAGAAGGTGAAAACAATGGCAAATTTGTATTTAATAAAACATTAATTAAAAAAAACCCAACAAAGTAGTAAATAAAGATTTGATGAAACACTCTTTCAATTTGACTCTTTTAGGTCACAAGTCATGAAATTGTTCAAACAAAGACTCAACAGTATACTTTATAATTGTTCTTTTCTATTCCACCTCCCCTTCCCTCTTTCCTGCTGCCTGTCTCGGTTTGTGAATATATTTTGATTTGAATAAATACATACCTGGCATCTTCTTGTAGAATGGACATTGTCTATTAGATCTCCACATTGCACCACTTCTATTTTTAGATTTCCATTTATAGTTGTGTCTTTGGTTCGTTTTACTTTGAGAGTGTCCTACATTGGTCGGAAGCTTTTCAAGATTATTTGCAGCTGCACCTGAAGTTCTCCCGCTTTCATTGGAAAATTTTCCTGGCACTGTTTGTGCATTCATATGTGCTGCTTTTATATTTTTAGAAAAGAAATAATTTTTAAATGGTATAAATTGTGATGCTAGCCTGCTAATCACACCAGATGAATCAGTACGTGAGCCTGTAGAGGAATCATCAGAATTCGTTAACGAAGAGACTGCGGTATCAAGATCTGAAGAATAATCTTTTCCTCTGATATCAGTACATGGTACAGGAAAGTCATCAGACCATGGTAAATTTGAATCAGTATCCTGACAATCAAAAAATACATCACTTGAGGATTCACTATGATTTTCATATCTGGTAGTACCAGGATCTGCATCACATATATTTCTGACACTCTCTCTCAAGGATTCAACACTTGAAGAGTATTGGAATTCTTCAGGTTTAACCTCATTCTCTTCAGCATTTGGTTTACAGCTGTTGTCAACCATTTCCTGCTGTGAGACAAATGAAAACATATCCTCTTCACTATTAATCAATTCTTGGTCTTGCACAGTGGTCACTTCTTCAAAATGTCGTTTATTCTTTGGCTGGAGTTCCTTTACATACAAATAGCTGGTTGTTTTGTCAGCAACTAGTGAGATGTCACCATTGTTTACTATTCTTTCAGGATCCTCCAGAATGTCTCTTTCACTGTCACTATAGTTTTCTGTTTTTGGTACTAGTGTGGAGGTTTCCTCTTTATGGTCTTTGAAATCTTCACATTGATCAGATGTAATGCCATCACAAGATAATCCTGCACATTCATTTACCATTCTTTCAGGATCCTCCGAGATATCTCCTTCACAGCCACTACCACAGTCTTCTATTTCAGACAATATTGTGTAATCAAGATCATCATCTTCAACATTTCTATTACTATTTATGTATTTTTCCTCATTTGAGGAAGTGTTTTGATAAACAGGTGAGAAGATTTTTTGTTCGGAATCACTGCCGTTGGTTTCTTTACTCTGGGATGAAACAGTGTTATTGAATACACAATTATATTCACTATCCAAAGTCTTTGCTTTCTTTTTGTAAATTAAAAAGGAAGCTGTTTTCCGAGGGAGAGGAGAAAAAATATCTTCATCACTTTCCATGTCTTCGGGAGAAGCTTTTGTATTAACAACATCCGCACTATTGTCAGAATCCAGGGTGTGACCACTACTATACAGCTGTGTACTACAATCTGATAAAATTGCAGGTGACCAAGAAATGGCCCCATCTTCATAAAAATCATTGCTGTTTTCTACTGGTAAGTTCTTCCCTTTTATTGCCATTCTTGAATGATTTCTTCCAAATTGTGTTTGCACTTCCTCATTAAGTGTAAAAATGTCTTCATCGGTAATATTGCCATTTTTGTTACAAACTGATGAAGAACTTGGTGCAGAACCAAGTAGCATGTCTAATTCATTATTATCCTCAGATTTCTCAATGTCTACACATTTTTCAAACCCATCTTTTTGTTCATCAGTCTTCAGCAAACTGTTAATTGAAGGTTGATCAGGTTTGAAGAAAGATAAAATTGAAGGTTGCTGTGATAAAGAGATCTCTTGTTTTTTAGGGGTTTTTGCTTTACCAGGGCCAACTTCCTTCCTTGGTGTCGACTGATTCGAGCCTCTGTTCTTACGAGTCACCTCTTGACTATACTGCTTCTGGTGTTTACTAGGGGTTCTTTTAGACATATCTTTAGTGCTATGCACTTTCCTGTTGTTTAAGATTCCTGTATCATTTTTACGTGGCCCAAAGAGAGCTTGAATCTTCTCAATGTTTGTTGCTGTTTCTTCTGAGATATACCAATCAATTTGGTCACGACCTGCCCTCAAATTGGCAAGTAAACTGTGAGTGAAGTTTTTGTAATGCCATTTAATTGTTGATTCACAGTCAAGTCCATCTGGGCATTCTATAACAACAAATAAGTAAGATAATTTACTTTCAAATCATGTCAAAAAGAATAATGTGAAAAATTGAAGTATTTTGAAGTATAATTGATGCATATTGGCAATAATTTATTTAGCTTTGGTGTAATCTGTATTATTTGGTCTTTGTTTGTTTGAATAGACTGTACTATTGTGATGCACTGGGTTCCTGAATGATGACCAATTTTATGCCTACCACTGTTTTCCTAAATAATTGAGACTTGGCTTACACTTATAACCGTATAGGAAAGGCGCAATATAAATACCCATTACCAGCACCAGTTTGGAAATTATAAGGAAAAGATAAAAAAAAAAAAAAAAAAAAAAAAAAAAAAATCAGCTCTAAAGCTAAATGTATTTATATGTAGTTTATAAAAAAAAAAAAACATGTAAAATAAAACATATTTACTACAGTTAATAAATATAAAGAGATAAAATATCTCACACATTAAATTTGTGATTAAACATAAAAATAATCCCCAATAACATTAAATATTATTGTTCTTTGATTACAAATTTTAAATATGCTGCATGTTTAAACATTGTAAGTCAATCCACAATGAACATAAACATTTTACATACAGATTATCAAACTTTACAAGAGCAAAATTTGGGATAGTTAAAAAACATATCATTTAATATTCTGTGTTTGCAAGCAAATATAACAATAATATTAATAAAACATAATCAACATTGAACAAGTGCTGAAACTATAAGATATTTCAAACAAAATGTAAGAAAACAATAACTAAATGGGTTAGACAAAATAAATGGGTAAAACTTGTTATCACCTTTGTCAGCTTTACTAACACTCTGAAGACATTCCTCAAGATGCCATCTTGGAGTCTGCACTTTCAAAATGCGAAATGGTAGTTGGCAGTTAGGACAGAAGCCGTCATTTACTTCTTCTTCATTGCTTATCTCTTGCTTACTCCTTTTGGGTTTATCACAGTTTTTACGACTTGGTTTAGGCCTACAGGTATGCCTACTACTATTGTTGTTGTCAGGCCTAGGCCTAGTATCAATAACAGGCCCAGGACTGGCCCTATGTGTATTTTCATCAATATTGATATTATTATTGTTAATATTATCATTATGGCTATGCTGGAGCCTAGCCCTAGGCTTAGGCCTAGAGCGCTTCCTTAAAAAACTAGGATTCCTCAAAGTTAGGCCTAGACCAACTCCTTCTTGAGCAGACGTACAAGAGCTGTTGGATAACCGGTCTTCATCTGTACTACGAGGTGTTCTAGATTTGCACATAGTCCTAGGCCCACGCCTACGACACTCGTTGATCATGGACCGTAGGTCTGGCGAGGTCATCTCGCAGTGTACCGCTGCATTACCTTTTCTACCGCTGTTTCTTGTTGTTGTTTTAGTAGGTGGCTTGTAATCCCAAATATCCTCGTCACTGCTACAACTAGCCATGCCAATGTGTTGACACAAGGTTTATTCTATAAATGTTGTCATGGTAAGCTTTGTACCGTGCATATCTTTTCAAAAATGAAAGAATGTCGCGCCAATTACATTTTAGGAATTCCCGGATTTTAATGTTCGTTCAATGTTCATGTCAATTTATCAATTTCCGCGCAACTTGAATTGTGTCGAGCGGTTCCCTGGGTATTATTGAGGGCGCAATTTATAAATCCCAGATTCTAACTTGACATATGGTGCGCTACCCACCAGTGAATTAAAATTTCAGAGCCGTAAGTGGCGGCCACCGAATAAATAAATAGATAAATAAGTGGCTCTGAAATTGATGCATTTTTAATTTAATTGACCATGTGCCAAAAACCAATCTTATTATTATTACAAGCTTTTTTTCATACTTCTCAAATTATAATAAAGGCACGTGCAGCATACAAGAAATATATGATTGGACCCTTCTAGATTTGGACCCGACACCCTCCAATCCCACTAGATCCAGGGCGGGTCTACTGGGGTTGGAGCCATTCCATCGATGTGAAGATGATAAAATACAAAAAGGTGAAAAAAATCAAATTCGATCCCCGAGAAAAACTTAGAATTTATCAAAAATCTATAGATGATAACATGGATCGCGTATAATATTACAAAGTGCGACAGACTTTATTACAATGTGCGACGATTATTACAGAGTGCGACGCAACATAATACTACTGCAGATGTCATTATATTTTATATATAAATCCTTAGATGGGCACCACAACTGCAGGTGTTGTTATATTTTATATATTAATCCTTAGATGGGCACCACTACTGCAGATGTTGTTATATTTCATATATTAATCCCTAGATGGGCACTGCTACTGCATTAATGGCACCACTACTGCAGGTGTTGTTATATTTTATATATTAATCCTTAGATGGGCACCACTACTGCAGATGTTGTTATATTTTATATATTAATCCTTAGATGGCCACCGCTACTGCATTATGGGCACCACTACTGCAGGTGTTGTTATATTTTATATATTAATCCTTAGATGGGCACCACTATTGAATTTATGGGCACTGCTGCTGCAGGTGTTGTTATATTTTATATATTAAATCCTTAGATGGGCACCGCTACTGCATTAGGACTATGAGCACCACTACTGCAGGTGTTGTTTATTATATATATAAAATCCTTAGATGGGCACCACTACTGCATTATGGGCACCGCTACTGCAGGTGTTGTTATAGTTTATACATTAATCCTTAGATGGGCACCGCTA